>NC_080554.1:6777500-6902500 GCF_028640845.1 Ahaetulla prasina
CACTTTGACAAAACCTGCTAGTCAAGTTTGGAGGTGTTGAAAGGCCTACCAGTGGAAAGAACGGAAGAAGTTGGGTGTAATTTGTAGCTTGATTTGCCCGGATCTTGAGATGGGTGGTGGTGGTGTCCTCCTTTGGATCGGAGGAAGGAGTTGCATCAGTTTTCCTGCCCTTTTCCCCTTCTTACTTAGAACGTCTCGTTGCCTTTTGCAGAAGAAACCAGGGGAGAAAGGAAAAATACATCCCAAGAGAAGAGAATATTTGTAGCTCAGGGTTGAACTGGAGGGCCCTTGGTGCTCTCTGGGCTTGGTGGTTTCTTTGCAGAAGAAGTTGTGACCCAACTAGGTAACGTCATCAATGCTAAAAGGAAGTGGGGTTTGTGGAATAGAGGAGAAAGTGAAGGGGGAAAGGAGTAGGAGGAAAAAGAGGACAACTATAGGATTCTTGGTGCTCTCTTGAGTTTGACTGTTTTCTTGCAGACATTCCATGACCTAACTAGGTAACATCATCAGTGCTACCTTGTTTCCCCCAAAACAAGACCCTGTCTTATATTTTTTTGAACCCTGAAATAAGCGCTCGGCCTTATTGCCATGCGCTCAAAAGCCTGATTGGGGCTTATTGTCAGGGGAGGTCTTATTTTGGGGGGAAACAGGGTAGAAGGGAATTGGGTTTGAAGAAGGAGGACTGTGGGGTCCTTTGTGTTCTTTGAGCTTGATGATTTTCTTGCAGAAGTTTCATTACCTAACTCGGTAACATTATCAGTTGTGGTTAAGCTTGGAGCACAAAGGACTCCAGAAGATAAGCCCTTTGACATGGGGACCCCTGAAGAGACCCTGTCAAAAAGAGGTGTTGTCGATTTTAATTGGATGTATTCAGGCTTGCTTTCAATGAGAATGTTTGCTAGAAGAGAGAGGTGACACCATATTTAGGCGAGGAAATGACATACAACCCCCAAACACACAACAAAAAATCAATCTAGACACTCTAGAATTGAGCTGATGCTCAGAAAAACTTCAAAGTGTTAGTTGAAAAAGTCCTTCTGAAGCTTTGCTACCGTAGAGCAACAAAATTCCTCCTATGATTAAAAAAATCCCAAGGGACAGTAAGAATTTTCCCATATATTATTGTTGGTATCTAAAGAGTAGAGTAGGGTAGAGTGGAGTGGAGTGGAATGAATTAGAATTAGAATGAATTAGAATTAGAATTAGAATTAGAATTAGAATTAATTAGAATTAGAATGATGGGTTGCTAGACAAGCTGTTGCCAACCTCCTTAAGGTAGGTTTCCATATTAACCAGCTCCATTGCTCCATTTCTGATACTGCTCTTTCTTTCTGAAATATTCTTCATTATTCTCCTTCTTTATTGCACTCAGAATGAATGTTTGTCTGTAAGCAAACTGTCCTGCCTGTTAACAGGACAGAGTAACACAGTTGGAAGGGACCTTGGAGGTCTTCTAGTCCAACCCACCCACACCCCCGCTCAGGCAGAAAACCCCTAGACTATTTCAGATAAACGGTTGTCCAATCTCTTCTTAAATGGCATGGCATGGCATAGGAGAAGAAATGGAATGGAATAGAATAGAGTTGGAAGGGACCTTGGAGGTCTTCTAGTCCAACCCTCTACTCAGACAGGAGCTCTTATATCATGTCAAACAAATGGTTATCCAACCTCTTCTTAAAAACTTCCAGTGTTGGAGGATTTACAACTTCTGGAGGCAAAGTTATCCCACCGATTAGTTGTTCTGAGTTAAATCCGTCGAGAGATCTCTTGCCTATCAGAAGACAAAACGCAAGTTTTGAGATTAAGCAAGCGCCACTCGCCAATCCCTTGTCATTTAAAGCAAACAAACCCCGATGCCAAATCTTTTATTATATTGGATCGGGGGCGGAGACGGTTGGCTTCAAAGCAAGCTCGCGGATGTATCAAGATAACATTTCTAGGTCCATAGTTCTCCCGTTAGCTCATAACAAACCCGGGACGGGGAAATGAAAATTCCCGACATCTATGCACTTCCTCATTCTTTACAATTTTCAGATATTAAGCCATGATACCGGGCAGGGAACCCTCTGCCCCGTTCTGAGATAACCAAGGGGGCCATGTGGGTCTCTCGGTTTCCTCCTGACAGCTGCTTTGCCCTACCGGGCCCAGAAGTAGATTGTGACATTTCTTGAAACCGTTTATTTCTTTGATTTTTGAGGCTCTACGTGCTTTGCAGTTTTTGAGTCAGGAATGCAGCCTTCGGTCTTTCTCGTGGAGGGGGGGCCGCGGTGGTTGGCAGCCATGGAAGGAGTGACTAAGCTGGAATCTCTACAAGCAGAAGTGACCCTTGAGGAGTCACCATGACTTCATGTCTTGTGTGCAGCCCGAGCATTGTTTGCTTGCGGTCAGGGTGTGTGATGTGTCTTCTCAAAATGTTCTGAACTATAGCTCCCAGCACACCTAGTCGCCGAGAGTCGATCCTTTGCCATAGCAATAGCACTTACGTACCGCTTCACGGCGCTTTTACAGCCCTCTGTAAGCGGTTTATAGCGTCAGCCTCTTGCCCCCAGCCCCCCCAAACAATCTGGGCCCTCATTTTACCCACCTCGGAAGGATGGAAGGATGAGTCAACCTTGAGCCTGGTGAGAATCGAACTGCTGGCAGTCGGCGGAATTAGACTGCTATACCGCATTCCAACCACTGTGCCACTATGGCAGATAGATAGATAGATAGATAGATAGATAGATAGATAGATAGATAGATAGATAGATAGATAGATAGATAGATAGATAGATAGATAGATAGAATGGAGTGGCCGATGCCACATGTGCCAGGCGACATGGCTCCATGTGTCACTTTGGGCATGCGTGCCCTAGGTTTGCCATCATGGATATAGGGTCTCGTGCTTGAGCAGTAGGTTGGATTAGAAGACCTCCAAGTTCCTTTCTAGCTCTATTCCGATTGATTGATTGATTGAAGGTCTTTTCCAAACTCCAGACAAGGGTGGCCAGATTTGCTTAGACCGGTGTGTGTGTGTGTGTGTATGTGTGTATGTGTGTGAGACTTACATGTTGACCTCCAACTTCTGTCCCTTCTCATGTAAGCTTTTCCTTCTCCCTCTGCAGGTAAGACCGAGAAGATACTGACGGAGTTTAGCCAGTTCTACCAGGAACAATATGGCCTTGCCCTGTTTAACAGCGTCCGCTTTGAGATTGAAGGGGGAACGGCTCCGCAAGCCCAACTATTGCATCGCAAGGTAAGTCAGACTCGACACGTCACCTCGGGGCAACCTGTTGAGAAATAGGTTCTAAAGCTGCCCCCTCCACCCCCCACCCAAAAAAAATCTAGTTGTTCTTCTTCTTCATGAGGGTTCCTCAGGGAAGTCCTCGGGTGGAGGAAGGAAGGATTTGGAGGCGTCCCAAGTTTTATCATACGAGAGAGAGAGAGGGAGGCGATTGTGTCTTTCCGATAACGATCAGAGACATTGTCCTTAAGGCCTTCTGAGAGATGGGACAGGGGTGTGAGGTACAGGTGGGAGGAACGTGTGTCGCTAGGAGGCAAAACAGAAGCAAGGGTGGAAGAGATGCGCAAGGGGAAAGAATGGCTTAACCAGGGTTGTTGAAAACAGCTATTGTGACCCAGGCCCAAGTAGGTAGTAATAAACTTAGTCCGTGGAAAAACAAACTTTATTTGAACAGCTGGGAATTACTTCATTCCCAGCGTTGTTCAACTCAAAGTAAGACAAATGCCTCCCAACACAAATTCCTCACGTATCTCCCAAACCTTAGTCCAATTAGGCAAACTGCCAAAGGCCCTTCCTGGCAAACATCCAAAAGCCATAAAAACAAAAACGTAGACGAAGCAGAAGACGAAGCAAAAGACGCAGCTACAATATTGTTTTCCGGCAAAGCTGAAATGCCGTTGCTGGTCTGTTTTAAGCCTTATGGGAGGGGCCAATCATCTCTTGGTCTTACTCCCGAGTTGTCCTCTCTGCTTGAGCTGCTCTTGCCTTCTGGCAGCTCTTCTCATGCGTGCATTAGAAACAGGCTCCTCCTGTTCCTCTGCCTCATTACTATCAGTCTCTGGAGGCTCTGGAGTCCGCACCTCGCTTCCCGATGGCCCTGGCCCTTCCTCAGCCTCATTGCTGTCTGACTCCGTTGCCAGCTCCGTAGGCTGCTGACGGACCACAGCAACAGCGGTGTTCACACACCACCTTGTCGAGTTTGCGGGGTAGAGTCAACCTGTGTTTTAGAACAGTTTGGCACTTCGAGTAAACTTCACTTCTTTGGTCGGCGCACGGTTTCAGTATTGGGGGAGCCCGGCAAATGAGTGAAGTAATTTATGTTTTAAGAGCTGATCGTGAGATGGGGTTTAAGGGAGGTGACACCAGTGGTGGGCTTCAAATAGTTTAACAACCGTTCTTTGCCTGGTTGCTGGGTGGGTGTGGCCTAGTCGGCCTCCTGCACCATCCTGGGAGTGAAAATGGGCTATGGAGGGCCATTTTCCACCTCCCCGGGCTCCATGCGCCCCCTGCACTTTCCTGGGATCCAAAGCGGGCCTGGGACGGGCTGGACGGGGTGGGATGGGGTTAGGCCAGCTGGTCATGGGAACTACCAGTTCACCGAACCGGATGTAAAATTAACATCGGTTCGCCAGAACTGGCTGATCCAACCCCTGGATGACACCTACAGGTTTAGTTCAGCTCCTGCTGAGCATCCAGGAGCAAAATTTTCAGCAACAAAACAGAAATGGTGTCCTGAGATTTGTTTGTACAAATAATTCGAAGTGTAGACATACCCAATACACATTTCTCCTCCTCCTATTTTTCCCTGACAATAACCCTGTGCAGTGGACTGGCTGAGAGAGAGGGGCTAGCCCACAATCACTCAGCCGTCTTTCGTGCAGGACTAGAACTCACTGTCTCCTGGTGATTGGCCCAAAGTCACCAGTGGGTTTTCATGGCTGAGGCGGGACTAGAATTCACTGTCTCTTGGTGATTGGCCCAAAGTCACCCAACCTACTTTCATGCCTGAGGTGGTCGTAGAACTTACCATCTCCTGGGGATTGGCCCAAAGTCACCTAACTTATTTTCATGCCTGAGATGGTACTAGAACTCACTGTCTCCTAGTGATTGGCCCAAAGTCACCAGTGAGCTTTCATGGCTATGGCAGGACTAGAACTCACTGTCTCCTGGTGATTGGCCCAAAGTCACGCAACCTACTTTCATGCCTGAGGTGGTGCTAGAACTTACCATCTCCTGGGGATTGGCCCAAAGTCAGCCAGCTATCTCTCATGCCTGAAGTGGTACTAGAACTCACTGTCTCCTGGGGATTGGTCCAAAACCATCCGCTTAGCCATGAAAGGCGACACTAGAAATCACCTTCTCCTGGTTTCTAGCTTGTGCCTTAATCACTAAACCAAAATGGCTCTCAGATTAGTTTTTACCTTCAATTTAGTCTTCAGCTTTTGTGGGGTTTCCTAATTATCCCCACCACCATCCAGTTTTATTCACAATCAAGGGAATGGATTCAAGGCATTCTAGACTTAAATAAGGCTGGATTCTCCAGGCAGAGCAGAGAAAGGTTGTCTTGTGTGCGCCTGGGCTGGGTTGAAATTAGAGCTGGCCAAACAGACTTTGCTATTCCATTGTTTGTATTGTCGGCGGCTGGTTCATTTCCCCCACAACCACTTCCCTCCAAAAAAAAAAAAAAAAAAAGGAAAGAAAAAATAACAAGAGGCGGTGATTATTCTCCCCAGCTGATCTTCGCTCTTTCTTGCAAATGTAAACAGGCTAAGTGCTTAATTGCAAACTCGGCTTGTCTGCCAAGGACCAGGAGACGCCCAGATGTAGACAGGCGTGCAGGATTCCGTCTGCCCCCGAGTTTTTAATCAGGAGGGATGCTCCATTTTCTAGACCCATCACATCCGGATGACCAGTTCTCCAGCATGTTACGCTAGCAATGACAAACAGACATTGCTCCAAAATAAGAAGTTTTAAATCAGGGGTCCCACAGCCACGGGCAGTAGCCCACTACCAGGCCCTGGTCTGTTTGGAACTGGGCCACCACTCGTGTGTCCTGGTTCCCTTCCCGCAAAGATTGGGTACCACTGATTTAGCTGCGGTGGCACAATGGTTAGAATGCAGTACTGCAGGCTACTTCTGCTGGCTGCCGGCTGCCTGCAATTTGGCAGTTCGAATCTCACCAGGCTCAAGGTTGACTCAGCTTTCCAAGGTGGGTAAAATGAGGACCCAGACTGATGGGGGCAAGAGGCTGACTCTGTAAACAGCTTAGAGAGGGCTGTAAAAGCACTGCGAAGTGGTATATAAATCTAAGTGCTATTGCTCTTCCTTCCTTCCTTCCTTCCTTCCTTCCTTCCTTCCTTCCTTCCTTCCTTCCTCCTTTCTTTCCTCCCTCCATTCCTTCTTTCCTTCCTCCCTCCCTCCCTCCATTCCTTCTTTCCTTCCTCCCTCCTTTCCTCCCTCCCTCCCTCCCTCCTTCCCTCAGCCTTCCATCCTTCCGAGGTGGGTAAAATGAGGACCCAGATTGTTGGGAACAATAGGTTGACTCTGTAAACCACTTAGAGAGGGCTGTAAAAGCCCTGTAAAGCGGTATATAAATCTAAGTGCTATTGCTATTTAAGTGATATACCTGTCCATTTTTCCGCCTTTCTATGCAGTTGTACACTTGTCCCCCCAGTACAGGTAGTCCTTGAGGTACGGCCACAATTCAGATGAGAATTTCTGTCGCTAAGCAAAGGCGACAAACCTTTTTTTGCCCTGGGTCGTGAAGTGAATCGCTGAAGTTGTTAAGGGAATCCCACGCTCATTTGTTTGGCATGTCTGAGGGCAGTTGGCAAGGTCACAAATGGTGACCTCCAGGGCAGCGTGAGCCAATTGCCAAGTGGCCAAATTTTAATCCTATGACTGCGGGAGGCTATGTCCCATGAACTTGGGACTTTGCAACCGTCATAAATATGAGTCCAGGCAGAGTGGTGCGGTGACCTCGAGGTGACAGTCAGGAGGCTGTGAGTTCGATCCTAGGTAGAGGCAGATATTTCTCTCTCTGGGCACACTGAGAATATTTCTGCTGAACAAAACTCCTCATTGGTGACAGGTACGGCATCCGGCCATTCAAACACTCCGCTAGCTCTATTCAGTTGCCCAGACTCCACACCGCAAGCGCTTATGGGGCCATTAAAAGAAGATGATGTTAAATATGAATCCCAATAATGGTAATGGTTGTAAGTGCGAAAAACGGTCACAAATCATGTTTTTCTGGGCTGTTGTAACGAACAGCCGAACAGTCACTAAAACGAACTGTTTCAGTCAAACACAACCTGTACAACTTTTTTTGTCATTTATTTCTAACCTGTTTATTAAGCCATCGCACGACTGATGAAACTCTGCAAATATTTGGGATTCCCCCAATCTTATTTTTTTTCCCCCACTGGGCAATGCTATTTTTCAGCGTGTTTGACCATTTTTGTGATCTTTGAGCTGTCCCAATATTTGCAGATAATTCGGATTTTGACTCCGTCCCCCTGCCCGCCTTTCTCAACACAACTTCCTTTCTTTTGGCTTTTGGTTGTTTTATTTTTCCACCCCACTGGTGGCTTTAATGTTTACATTGCCTTTTTAAGTCGTGGAAGTTAAGAGTCTGGGTTTCTTTGGTGGGATCAATAGGAAGGCGTTTAAAACAGCATGTATGCCCCTTGGCAAAGGTGGAGACCTCAAAATAGATTCACTGAAAATAAACCAAACCCAAAATAAATGTGGAACATTATAAAAGGCATCAAAAAGGCAAACTCGGCTTGTCTGCCAAGGACCAGGAGACGCCCAGATGTAGACAGGCGTGCAGGATTCCGTCTGCCCCCGAGTTTTTAATCAGGAGGGATGCTCCATTTTCTAGACCCATCACATCCGGATGACCAGTTCTCCAGCATATTACGCTAGCAATGACAAACAGACATTGCTCCAAAATAAGAAGTTTTAAATCAGGGGTCCCACAGCCACGGGCAGTAGCCCGCTACCAGGTCCTGGTCTGTTTGGAACTGGGCCACCACTCGTGTGTCGTGGTTCCCTTCCCGCAAAGATTGGGTACCACTGATTTAGCTGCGGTGGCACAGTGGTTAGAATGCAGTACTGCTGGCTGCTACTGCTGGCTGCCGGCTGCCTGCAATTTGGCAGTTCGAATCTCACCAGGCTCAAGGCTGACTCAGCCTTCCAAGGTGGGTAAAATGAGGACCCAGACTGATGGGGGCAAGAGGCTGACTCTGTAAACTGCTTAGAGAGGGCTGTAAAAGCACTGCGAGGTGGTATATAAATCTAAGTGCTATTGCTCTTCCTTCCTTCCTTCCTTCCTTCCTTCCTTCCTTCCTTCCTTCCTTCCTTCCTCCTTTCTTTCCTCCCTCCATTCCTTCTTTCCTTCCTCCCTTCCTTCCTTCCTTCCTTCTTCCTTCCTTCCTTCCTTCCTTCCTTCCTTCCTCCTCCTTCCCTCAGCCTTCCATCCTTCCGAGGTGGATAAAATGAGGACCCAGATTGTTGGGGACAATAGATTGACTCTGTAAACCACTTAGAGAGGGCTGTAAAAGCCCTGTAAAGCGGTATATAAATCTAAGTGCTATTGCTATTTAAGTGATATACCTGTCCATTTTTCCGCCTTTCTATGCAGTTGTACACTTGTCCCCCCAGTACAGGTAGTCCTTGAGGTACGGCCACAATTCAGATGAGAATTTCTGTCGCTAAGCAAAGGCGACAAACCTTTTTTTGCCCTGGGTCGTGAAGTGAATCGCTGAAGTTGTTAAGGGAATCCCACGCTCATTTGTTTGGCATGTCTGAGGGCAGTTGGCAAGGTCACAAATGGTGACCTCCAGGGCAGCGTGAGCCAATTGCCAAGTGGCCAAATTTTAACCCTATGACTGCGGGAGGCTATGTCCCATGAACCTGGGACTTTGCAACCGTCATAAATATGAGTCCAGGCAGAGTGGTGCGGTGACCTCGAGGTGACAATCAGGAGGCTGTGAGTTCGATCCTAGGTAGAGGCAGATATTTCTCTCTCTGGGCACACTGAGAATATTTCTGCTGAACAAAACTCCTCATTGGTGACAGGTACGGCATCCGGCCATTCAAACACTCCGCTAGCTCTATTCAGTTGCCCAGACTCCACACCGCAAGCGCTTATGGGGCCATTAAAAGAAGATGATGTTAAATATGAATCCCAATAATGGTAATGGTTGTAAGTGCGAAAAACGGTCACAAATCATGTTTTTCTGGGCTGTTGTAACTCCGAACAGTCACTAAAACGAACTGTTTCAGTCAAACACAACCTGTACAACTTTTTTGGTCATTTATTTCTAACCTTTATTAAGCCATCGCACGACTGATGAAACTCTGCAAATATTTGGGATTCCCCCAATCTTATTTCCTCCCCCCCCCCCACTGGGCAATGCTATTTTTCAGCGTGTTTGACCATTTTTGTGATCTTTGAGCTGTCCCAATATTTGCAGATAATTCGGATTTTGACTCCGTCCCCCTCCCCGCCTTTCTCAACACAACTTCCTTTCTTTTGATTGTTTTATTTTTCCACCCCACTGGTGGCTTTAATGTTTACATTGCCTTTTTAAGTCGTGGAAGTTAAGGGTCTGGGTTTCTTTGGTGGTATCAATAGGAAGGCGTTTAAAACAGCATGTATGCCCCTTGGCAAAGGTGGAGACCTCAAAATAGATTCACTGAAAATAAACCAAACCCAAAATAAATGTGGAACATTATAAAAGGCATCAAAAAAGGCAACTCTTTTTTTTTTTTTTGAATAGAATAAAATGGAATGGAATGGAATAGAATAAGAGAAGGAATGGAATAGAATAGAATGGAACATAATAGAATAGAATAGAATAGAATAGAATAGAATAGAATAGAATAGAATAGAATAAGAGAAGGAATGGAATGGAATGGAATAGAATAGAATAGGAGAAGGAATGGAATAGAATTAGAATAGAATAGAATAGAATAGAATAGAATAGAATAGAATAGGAGAAGGAATGGAATGGAATGGAATGGAATGGAATGGAATAGAATAGAAGGAATGGAATGGAATGGAATGGAATGGAATGGAATGGAATAGAATAGAATAAGAGAAGGAATGGAATGGAATGGAATGGAATAGAATAGAATAGGAGAAGGAATGGAATAGAATTAGAATAGAATAGAATAGAATAGAATAGAATAGAATAGGAGAAGGAATGGAATGGAATGGAATGGAATAGAATAGAAGGAATGGAATGGAATGGAATGGAATGGAATAGAATAAGAGAAGGAATGGAATGGAATGGAATGGAATGGAATGGAATAGAATAGGAGAAGGAATGGAATAGAATTAGAATAGAATAGAATAGAATAGAATAGAGTAGAATAGAATAGGAGAAGGAATGGAATGGAATGGAATGGAATGGAATAGAATAGAAGGAATGGAATGGAATGGAATGGAATGGAATGGAATGGAATGGAATGGAATAGAATAGAATAAGAGAAGGAATGGAATGGAATGGAATGGAATAGAATAGAATAGGAGAAGGAATAGAATAGAATAGAATAGAATAGAATAGAATAGAATAGAATAGAATAGAATAGAATAGAATAGAATAAGGAATGGAATGGAATGGAATAGAATAGAATAGAATAGAATAGAATAGAATAGAATAGAATAGAATAGAATAGAAGGAATGGAATGGAATGGAATGGAATGGAATGGAATGGAATAGAATAGAATAGAATAGAATAGAATAGAATAGAATAGAATAGAAGGAATGGAATGGAATGGAATAGAATAGAATAGAATAGAATAGAATAGAACAGAATAGAATAGAATAGAATAAGGAATGGAATTGGAATAGAATAGAATAGAATAGAATAGAATAGAATAGAATAGAATAAGGAATGGAATGGAATGGAATGGAATGGAATGGAATGGAATAGAATAGAATAGAATAGAATAGAATAGAATAGAATAGAATAGAATAGAATAGAATAGAATAGAATAGAATAGAATAGAATAGAATAGAATAGAACAGAACAGAACAGAACAGAACAGAACAGAACAGAGGAAGGAATGGAATGGAATAGAATAGAATAGAATAGAATAGAATAGAATAGAATAGAATAGAATAGAATAGAATAGAATAGAATAGAATAGAATTTTTTATTGGCCAAGTATGATTGGACACACAATGAATTTGTCTTTAGTGCACATGCTCTCAGTGTACATAAAAGAAAAGATACATTTGTCAAGAATCATAAGGTATAGTAACACTTAGTGATAGTCATAAGCAATCGAATCATACTAGGAAACAGTCAATATAATTCGTAAGGCTACAAGCAACAAGTTACAGTCATGCAGTCGTAAGAGGGAGGAGTTGGGTGATAGGACCGATGAGAAGATTAACAGTAATAGTGGTGCAGACTTCGTAAATAGTTTGACAGTGTTGAAGGAATTATTTGTTTAGCAGAGTGATGGCGTTCAGGGGGGAAAACTGTCCTTGTGTCTAGTTGTTCTGTTGTGCAGTGCTCTATAGCATCATTGTGAGGGTAGGAGTTGAAACAGTTTTATGTCCAGGATGCGAGGAGTCTATAAATATTTTCACAGCCCCCTTTTTGACTCCTGTAGTATACAGGTCCTCCGTGGACTGCTTGTAGCATGCCAAGGTCACCCAAAGTCATACAAAAGTGTCCAACTAGAGAATGTCTTCTCCAGTTCACAGTGTTTCTCCTTCTCTATGTATCTCAAGGTACCTCTGGAAGACCGCATCATTTTCTCAGGCAACCTCTTCCAATACATAGAAGAAAACAAGAAATGGAGGAACCGTTTCAGCTGCACTCAACTACGGGCTGGTGCTCTACGAAAACAAACTGGTGAGGTTCTGGATTGTTTCATCAAAGGGTTGTCTGGTGGATGGAGAAGGAGACAAACCAAGTGTCTATGGAGATTCTCCATCGTTCGTTCTGGTCACGGTTGTCCCAAAGATGTTTTTCCAAAAGCGCCAACTGGACTTTCTTGGGTCGGTTTCCCACTCCCCCCCTTGAAAACGTTTCGCTTCTCATCCGAGAAGTTTCTTGGCTTCTGAAGTTCTTCAAGGATCAGAACCGAAAGGAGCGTCCGGGGACGTTCTCCAGGAAGAAAACCAAGAAAGTCCCAAGTTGCCGTTTGGAAAAAGCATCTTTGGGATGAGAAAAACCAACTTTTTTTTTTCTTTTCTTTTCTTGATGGGTACCTAAGCATTATGAGAGATTGTTTTTCCAAGCAACTTGAGTGATGGCCACACCAGGCGACCCTTCTGCCCAAAAGGAGGTCCTCTGAAAAAAAGACTCGAGGCCTCCTCGCTTGGCCAGCTAATAGATCATCGGAAGGGACGGATTGTTTTTGATTAATCGATGTTAGTTCAGTCCTTCTTTCCCTCTTTTTCTTAATCACGGAGTAGATTCTTTTTAAAAAAATTTAAAAAAGAGAAAAAAAATCAGGGGTGAAGTTCAAGTGTGGTTGAGTTTATTTCTTACAAATGGACCAAGAGGGTCTTTAAGGATCCTTTCTGGGTACAATCTTTTCCCCAGACATCTGTAGCTTCTTAACAGGTTAACAGAGTTGGAAGGGACCTTGTAGGTCATCTAGTCCAACCCCGTTCTCCTCCTACCAAGCAGGAGACTCTGCACCATTCCTGACAGATGGCAGTCCAGTCTCTTCCTGAAAGCCTCCGGTGATGAAGCTCCCACAGCTTCCAAAGGCAACTTCTGTTCCATCGATTGATTGTTCTCACTGTCAGAAATATTCTCTTCGTTTCTAAGTTGGATTATTTCTTTATTAGTTTCCATCCATTGTTCTTTGTTTGGCCTTCAGGTGCTTTGGAAAATAGCTTGACCCCCTTCCTCCTCTCTGTGGCAGCCCCTCAAATATTGGAAGACTGCTTTCCTGTCTCCTGGTCCTTCTCTTCACTAGACTAGCCAGGCTCTCAGTGTACATAAAAGAAAAGATACATTTGTCAAGAATCATAAGGTATAATAACACTTAGTGATAGTCATAAGCAATCGAATCATACTAGGAAACAGTCAATATAATTTGTAAGCCTACAAGCAACAAGTTACAGTCATGCAGTCGTAAGAGGGAGGAGATGAGTGATGGGAACGATGAGAAGATTAATAGTAATAGTAGTGCAGACTTAGTAAATAGTTTGACAGTGTTGAGGGAATTATTTGTTTAGCAGAGTGATGGCGTTCGGGGAAAAAACCTGTCCTTGTGTCTTGTTCTGTTGTGCAGTGCTCTATAGCGTCATTTTGAGGGTAGGAGTTGAAACAATTTTATGTCCAGGATACGAGGGGTCTGTAAATATTTTCACAGCCCTCTTTTTGACTCGTGCAGTATATAGGTCCTCCATGGACTGCTTATAGCATGCCAAGGTCACCCAAAGTCATTCAAAAGTGTCCAACGAGAGAATGTCTTCTCCAGCTCACGGTGTTTCTCCTTCTCTATGTATCTCAAGGTACCTCTGGAAGACCGCATCATTTTCTCAGGCAACCTCTTCCAATACATAGAAGAAAACAAGAAATGGAGGAACCGTTTCAGCGTCGTACCCCTCAACTACGGGCTGGTGCTCTACGAAAACAAACTGGTGAGGTTCTGGATTGTTTCATCAAAGGGTTGTCTGGTGGATGGAGAAGGAGACAAACCAAGTGTCTATGGAGATTCTCCATCATTCGTTCCGGTCACGGTTGTCCCAAAGATGTTTTTCCAAAAGCACCAACTGGACTTTCTTGGGTCGTTTTCCCCTCCCCGCCCTTGAAAACGTTTCGCTTCTCATCCGAGAAGTTTCTTGGCTTCTGAAGTTCTTCAAGGATCAGAACCGAAAGGAGCGTCCGGGAACGTTCTCCAGGAAGAAAACCAAGAAAGTCCCAAGTTGCTGTTTAGAAAAAGCATCTTTGGGATGAGAAAAACCCAACTTTCTTTTCTTTTCTTTTCTTGATGGGTACTTAAGCATTATGAGAGATTGTTTTTCCAAGCAACTTGAGTGATGGCCACACCAGGCGACCCTTCTGCCCAAAAGGAGGTCCTCTGAAAAAAAGACTCGAGGCCTCCTTGCTTGGCCAGCTAATAGATCATCGGAAGGGACGGATTGTTTTTGATTAATCGATGTTAGTTCAGTCCTTCTTTCCCTCTTTTTCTTAATCACGGAGTAGATTCTTTTTAAAAAAATTTAAAAAAGAGAAAAAAAATCAGGGGTGAAGTTCAAGTGTGGTTGAGTTTATTTCTTACAAATGGACCAAGAGGGTCTTTAAGGATCCTTTCTGGGTACAATCTTTTCCCCAGACATCTGTAGCTTCTTAACAGGTTAACAGAGTTGGAAGGGACCTTGTAGGTCATCTAGTCCAACCCCGCTCCCCTCCTACCAAGCAGGAGACCCTACATCATTCCTGACAGATGGCAGTCCAGTCTCTTCCTGAAAGCCTCCAGTGATGAAGCTCCTACAACTTCCAAAGGCAACTTCTGTTCCATCGATTGATTGCTCTCAGTGTCAGAAAAATTCTCTTCATTTCTAAGTTGGATTATTTCTTTATTAGTTTCCATCCATTGTTCTTTGTTTGGCATTCAGGTGCTTTGGAAAATAGCTTGACCCCCTTCCTCCTCTCTGTGGCAGCCCCTCAAATATTGGAAGACTGCTTTCCTGTCTCCCTGGTCCTTCTCTTCACTAGACTAGCCAGGCTCGGTTCCTGCAACCGTTCATCATTTATTTTAGCCTCCAGTCCTCTGATCACCTTGGTTGCTCTTCTGTGCACTCTTACTACAGTCTCAGCATCTTTTTTTATAGTGTGGTGACCAAACCAGACGCACTTCTTGGGTTTGCACGCTGTCATTCAGTTCCAAGAGAAGACCTCAGGAGAAATGCTTATTTTTTTATTATTATTATATCATTATTATGCCACCGGAAAACTACAGGCTGCTAGGGTAGCGATGATAGACCGAAGAGATCCATAATTTGCCAAGGGCACTGAAAACAAAGACTTGAAAAGGAATTTTCCAACCGCCTGGAAATTAGGAGGCGGTTTCGGACATAATTGCTTTGAACATCTAGACGAGGTTTCCATAAAGTACGTTAGCTCTAGGGGAGGCCATTAGTATGATAACTTTAGGGGAGGCCATTAGTGGCAGGAATGTTGACCGCATGAAAATTATATGTTTATATGTTCCCATCTCTAGGCCTATGAAAGAGGTCTACAGCCCCGAATTCTCATCAACAGCGCTGGCTACAAAATCCTCACCTCCCTGGACCAATATTTGGAATTGATCGGCAGTAACTTAACGGGTGAGTTCTACTCAGCGGTGAAATGTAAAATTTGTTACTACCGGTTCTGTGGGCGTGGCTTGGTGGGTGGGGTAATGTGACAGGGTGGGCGTGGCCAACTTTTTTTTAAAAAAAACTTTTAAAAGCATTTTTTGTACAACCTCTTCGGCTGAAGAGTTTTGTTGAAGCTCCTCTTGCAAGGATTGGCACGGATCCCGCTTCGCTTCGGCTTCCCGCTTGAAAGGGAAATTCTTTGAACTTGAGTAATCTGAAGGCCACTTTAGGACCTGCAAGGAAAGATCTGTCAAGGATGGTCAGTAAATAAAACGCACTTCTCGAGTGGCCCTCCAGGCAGCTGAAGTTGTGAGCTTCAAAAATTCTCAGGGCTGCCCGCCAAAAAGAAAATGGAATGTCAGAAAGGCAATTCTTTCTGAGCTGCTTCCGGGACATTTGGCGTAGAAAGATGGAACAGAAAATCGCTGGCAGTTAGAAACTAGGGACGCGCGGTGGCTTGGTGGCTAAGATGCTGAGCTCGTCGATCAAAAGGTCGGCAGCTCAGCAGTCTGAACCCTGAGCACCGCGTAACGGGGTGAGCTCCCGTTGCTTGTCCCAGCTTCTGCCAACCTAGCAGTTCGAAAGCACGTAAAAAAATGCAAGTAGAAGAAACAGGGACCACCTTTGGTGGGAAGGGAACAGCGTTCCGTGCGCCTTTGGCGTTGAGTCTGAACCGAATGGATACCACCTCTGCTTACATCCTTGTCTATGGCTTCTGTGGCTAGTCCTCTATTGCAGGGGTCCCCAACCCCCGGTTTGTGGACGAGCATGCCGGAAACCGGACCACGCAAACAAGCGAAGCCCCATCTGTAGGAATGTAGGCAGCACACACAACCTTGCGCCCTCCAATCCACGGGAAAAACTCTTTCCGTGGAACTAGAGAACAGTGTTGGGCCACGGCTCTATTGAAATACACTTGGCCTCCCTGTGACCTACGGCATGACAAACATCTGGTGGAAAAGAGAGACTCCTGCCTTGTTAAGAGTCCCAGATCCTGCCAGATGTGTTTGCTTCTTTGCTCTTCGCTCCCGAGTCTCTGGGGAAATTAACACTGGGGTTCAGTCTGGAATGCCCATCTGGCTCACACATGTGTTTCGACCACACCAAACAGTATTCTCGAATACAGCTCGCCTGTCTGGAACCCATGCCTCATTTCGGACATTAATACAATTGAGCGTGTCCGGAAATATTTTACAAGAAGAGTCCTCCACTCCTCTATTCGCAGCAAAATACCTTATGCCACCAGACTTGAAATCCTGGGTTTAGAAAATTTAGAACTCCACTGCCTTCGACATGACCTGAGTTTAACTCATAGAATCATCTATTGCAATGTCCTTCCTGTTGATGACTACTTCAGCTTCAATCACAACAATACACGAGCACACAATAGATTTAAGCTTAAAGGGAACTGCTCCAATCTTGATTGCAGAAAAGATGACTTCAGTAACAGAGTTGTTAATGCCTGGAATGCACTACCTGACTCTGTGGTCTCTTCCCAAAATCCCCAAAGCTTTTTTTATTATTATTATTATATTTGTATACTGCCCTTCTCCCAAAGGACTCGGGGCGGTTCACAGCCAATAAAATCAAAATACATATAATACAGATTAAAAACAGTATAAAAAACTAATTCGATAAATGGCCTAAAATTTTTTAAGTACTATTAAAACCCCATTTAAAAAAACCCAATTTAAAACCCCGATTTAAAACTACGTTCAAGCTAGTCCTGCTCTTCGAAACAGCAACGTCTTCAGCTCACGGCGGAAGGTCCGGAGGTCGGGGAGTTGACGAAGCCCCGGAGGCAGCTCGTTCCAGAGGGCAGGAGCCCCCACAGAGAAGGCCCTCCCCCTGGAGGTCGCCAGCCGACATTGTTTGGCTGACGGTATCCGAAGGAGGCCCTCTCTGTGAGAGCGCACTGGTCGGTGAGAGGCTACTGGTGGCAGTAGGCGGTCCCGTAAGTACCCCGGTCCTACGCCATGGAGCACTTTAAAGGTGATAACAAGCACCTTGAATTGGACCCGGAAGACCACCGGGTCCAATTTAACCAAAGACTATCTACTATTGATCTCACCCCATTCCTAAGAGGTCTGTAAGGGGCGTGCATAAGAGCACCAGCGTGCCTACCGTTCCTGTCCTAATGTTCCCTTTGATTGTATCCAATTTTATATAATCATGACATTTTTATGCTTATATATATGCTTATATATCATATAGTTATTTCATGCTTTGGTAAATAAATAAAAAGAAAATATCCGGATCTCCTCTGGCAAGCATCGCGCTCGGGCTTTGCTGTGCTCAAGTGGCGACCGGGTTGCTCATCGCATCTCAGTGTTGTTGTTGCTGTTTCCCTTCCAGGTTCCCCATCCAAGTCAAGCCACGGCTCCATCGTCAAATGTCCCACCCAATTCCCCATCTTCCTTTGGCATCCTTACGCCCGCCATTACTACTTTTGTGTGATGACCGGCAAGGAGCAGGAGAAGTGGAAGGCCATTTTCCAAGATTGTGTGCGCCACTGCAACAATGGTACGTTCGGCGGGACACATTTGTGGGTGGGGTGTTCTCCTCCTCCCTTTGAAGGATGTGTCTTCCTTGGTGTTGTGCCTCATCCGCTTTCCCTGCAGCCGGGGCCTTCTTATCTGCTTCCAAACGCTGAGGAATATCCTAGCATGCCTCCCAGCCCCAGCCCTGGCTCCATGCCCAGACAGGCCGAGGAAGAAGAAATGCTTCCAGCCCCCAGCCCTGGCTCCATGCCCAGGCAAACGGAGCAACTAGACCCCTCCCCCTCCCCCACAGCATGTGAGCCTGAGGAAGGTCAATTACCAACAGATGCAGACTGGAGTGACCCTCGCTTCAGGAGAATTGATAGGCGGCGGCAACAGAAGGAAGGGAGGGGCAGGCCGGGATAAGTGCTGAGTCATGGAGCCACACCCCATGGCCTATATAAAGGACCTGCTTTCTGGCATTCTCTGAGTCAGGCAAAGTCTACCTTATCTTGCTGAAGTCACTTTCTGGTCTCCTGCCTGCCTTGAGAACTTTGCTAGGACTTTGGCAGAACTGCAGAGGCACGCCTGATTTGGATTTCCCTGACCCGGCCGTCAGCGAAGGAGTGGGACACGACACTTGTAGACCAACATTTGCTTCACAAATCTGACAGGGTTGGCCGTAAAGAAAGACCCCCCTTCCTCTTGATTCGACATGTAAGGAGCACGTTTTGAGGAGTCTACATTCTGATCGTTTCTTAGATCGGACGGCTTTTTTTTCCAGGAGGAAAATTCTGCTTTGGTTGGTATTTTGCCATCCTGAACGAGAAAAGGTCAACGTAGGGTCTATAGGTGCCTCATAGATCGGTTCCTATCGCACAGATAAAAGCTACAAGAGCCACGGTGGCACAGTGGTTAGAATGCAGTCCTGCAGGCTAATTCTGCCGACTGCCAGGGGTTCGATCCTCACCGGTTGACTTAGCCTCCCATCCTTCCGAGGTCGGTAAAATGAGGAGACCCAGATGGTTGAGGGCAATAGCCTGATTCTGTAATCTACTCATAGAGGGCTGTAAAGCAGTGTGAAGCGGTATATAAGTATGCTATTGCTATTGCTTCCTTCCTTTCTTCTTTCTCTCCCTCCCTTTTCTCCTTTCTCTCCCTCCCTTTTCTCCTTCCTTCCTTCCTTCCTTCCTTCCTTCCTTCCTTCCTTCCTTCCTTCCTTCCTTTCTTTCCATGGTGATGCAGTGCTTAGAATGCAGTATTGCCAGCTGATTCTGCTCACTGCCAGGAGTTCGATCCTGACCGGCTCAAGGTCAACTCGGCCTCCCATCCTTCTGAGGTTGGTAAAATGAGGAGCCAGATTGTTGGGGGCAAGAGGCTGACTCTGTAAACTGCTTAGAGAGGGCTGTAAAAGTACTGTGAAGCGGTATATAAATCTAAGTGCTATTGCTAGTCCTTTTCTTCTTTCTCTCCCTCCCCTCCCCTTCCTTCCTTCCTTCCTTCCTTCCTTCCTTCCTTCCTTCCTTCCTTCCCATGGTGATCCAGTGTTTAGAATACAGTATTTCAGGCTAATTCTGCCCACTGCCAGGAGTTCGATCCTGACCGGCTCAAGGTTGACTCGGCCTTCCATCCTTCTGAGGTCGGCAAAATGAGGGCCCAGATTGTTGGGAGCAATAGGCTGACTCTGTAAATCGCTTAGAGAGGGCTGCAAAGCACTGTGAAGCGGTATATAAGTCTAAATGCTATTGCTATTGCTACAGTGTGCCCAAATTACTCAGGTGAATTTGCAGGCTGTTTGAAGAAGGAAGTCTAAAAATGGGAACGGCTGCAAAAGAGCCTCCCTTTGGTATAATTAGAATTGATGGCTGGATCGTACCTTTGTAATTCCAGAAGGAAATATGAATCTCAGTCCTTGGTGTGGGGGAGAATCTTGCTGTATCCATATCCTGTTTATAAACGGTTGCAGAACCGATTCACTTAGCACGTGATGCCTCCTCCATCTGTCGTCTCCAAAGATGACCTTGGGTTTGTCTGGTTGATCTCATTGCTTTATCGCCCCCGTCAACCTGGATTGTGGAGGAAGGCAGAGTAATTAATGCAAGAGAGTTTTAGTTTTTCACTCTCCCACACATTCGGTGCCTTGCCATTCTCTACAGCTAACGTGTGTCTCCTCTTTTTCCTTCTCTCGTGCTTCATCAGTCGGGGATTCTTACATTTCACAGAGTAACAGAGATGGAAGGGACCTCGGAGGTCTTCAAGTCTAATCCCCTGCTCAGGCAGGAAACCCTAGACCACCAGACAAATGGTTGACCAATGGTTGATCTTAAATGGACTCCGGGGGATGGTAGAGGACAGGAAGGCGTGGAGGATCCATGGGATCGCGATGGGTCGGACGTGACTTTGTGACTAACAACAACAAGTGCAACCCCCTGACCCCACGCCATTTCAGGAAATTGGCTCTCCAGTCTCTTCTTGAAAACCTCCAGTGTTGCATTCGCAACTTTTCTGGAGGCCAGCCGTTCCACTGATTAATTCTTCCTCGCTGTCAGGAAATTTCTCCTTAGTTCCAGGTTGCTTCTTTCTTGGATTTGTTTCCATCCATCGCTGCTTGCGTGTCCCGCCTTTCAGGTGCTTTGGAGAATAGGTTGATCCTTCCCAAGGGTTCCACTACGCAGGCTGGGAACCTGGCCCTGCCCAGGGTGAAGCTGGGTTGTTGGCAGATGGTGGCATTTTGCATCCGATGAGCTCCACCCATCCTGCTCCGCTTGGCAGGTTTCCCTGCATTGGGGGGGGGAGGCCTTCTGGAATGCGCTGTGCGGGAGGAAAAGCTTCTAAAAACAGCTCCGCCAATAAAAAGCGATCCATCATTCTTCCTCGCAGGCTCCTTAAGCAGAACCTCCCTCTGAAATTTGCAGACTGGACAGAACCTGTCCACCCAGTTCACAATAGCTGCCCTGTTCTCTCTCCCCCACCCACCCACCGTCCACCTCCCTCTGGAATTTTGGAGAGGTAAAATTTTGATGTTGGAGGAAAAAGTCCCTCTGACTGCAAGGAGATCAGTTGATCCTAAAGGAAATCAACCCCGACTTCATTCTCTGGAAGGACAGAGACTGGAGCTTGAAGCTCAACTACTTTGGGCCGCCAGATGAGAAGAGAGGAATCCTGGGAAAAAGACTGGGAAAGATGGCAAGAATAACGGAATGACAGGGTTGGAAGGGTCCTCGGAGGTCTTCTAGTCTAAACCTCCTGCTCAAGTAGGAGACCTTAGAGTACCATCCTATCCAATCGCTTCTTAAAAACCTCCAGCATAGGAGCCCGCCACAACTTCTAGAGGCAGGTCGTTCCGCTGGTTAATTGCTTTTCCACTGTCAGGAAATTTCTCCTTAGTTCCTTCCAGGAGATTCCAGAAGAATCTCCCTCAAATTCCAGAAGAGGGAAGATTCTGGGTGGAAATTCGCCTTTGGGTAGGGGCTCGGTTTTCCTGCAAAGGAAATACGAAGGAAGCCAGCCAGGTGCCTCCTTCTACTACGTGCTGCGGGCATGTCCTGCGCCACAATGTTTGCACCACTTCCCAAGCAACCAACAGCGTTTCGGAGTCTCGTCGGAGATTAGACAGACACGTGGGCTTTCATTTCCTGAGCCCCTGGCGTCTCGGTCCCCCTCCCCTCTTTCTGTGGAGATATGATCCATGCATCCTGCATAGCCAAGGAAGAGGGGGAGAAAATATGTTTTGATGCTCCCAGCATCTGGGTTTTCTTTCCCCCTTTTGTGGGTCCGTTCGTGACTCTCTCGCTGGGTGTGATTAACAGAGATACTAAAAACCAAGAGGATTTATGGGGCTGCCTCAGCCACGGCCTCTCTTCCCACGCTTCCCCTTTTTTCCTTCTTCGGCTGGGCTGGGCCTTCTTGCTTTGCTGTCAGCTGCGGTATTTATAACAGCATTGGAAAGCGAGCTGCTTGTTGTATTTATCTCGGGTTTTTGTTCTTTTGGGTTCCCCCGCTGACGGGTTTTGTGGCATCGCTCTGCGTCTTCCTCCTGCAGTGTTGAATGTCCTTTGCTGGATTCAGCCACTTTTCAGCTCCCAAAACAGCTCGCTTTATTTTGACTAGGAGGAAGGAACATGGGGAGAGGGAGGGAAGGAAGGAAGGAAATAAAGAAAGCAAAAAGAGGAAGGAAGGAGAAAGAGGAAGGAAGGAAGGAAGGAAGGAAGGAAGGAAGGAAGGAAGGAAGGAAGGAAGGAAGGAAGGAAGGAAGGAGAAGCAAGGAGAGGAGAGGAAAAAAGAGGAAGAGGAGAGGGGAGAGAGGGAAGGAAGGAAGGACATAAAGCAAGAAAGGAAGGAAGAGAAAGAAAGAAAAGGAAGGAAGGAAGGAAGGAAGGAAGGAGAAGCAAGGCGAGGAGAGGAGAGGAGAGGAGAGGAAAAAAGAGGAAGAGGAGAGGGAGGGAGGGAAGGAAGGACATAAAGCAAGAAAGGAAGGAAGAGAAAGAAAGAAAAGGAAGGAAGGAAGGAAGGAAGGAAGGAGAGAGAGGAGAAGGGAGGAAAATAGAGGAAGAGGAAAGTATGGGAAGGAGAGGAAGGAGGAATAAAGGAAAAAGGGAGGAAAAGAAAAGGAAGGAAGGAGGAAGAAAAGAAGCAAGGGAAAGAAAGGAAGTAAATAAAGCAAAAAGGAAGGAAGGAAGGAAGGAAGGAAGGAAGGAGAAGCAAGGCTAGGAGAGGAGAGAAGGGAGGAAAATAGAGGAAGAGGAAGGTGTATGGGGAGGGAAGAGGGATGTGAGGGAAGGAAGGAAGGAAATAAAGCAGAAAAGGAAGGAAGAGAAAGAAAAAGAAGGAGAAAAGAAGGGAAGGAAGGAAGGAGGAAGAGAGAAGAAAGGAAGGGAAATTGAAAGAAAGAATTGAGAGGGGAGAAGAGAAGAGAAGAGAAGAGAAGAGAAGAGAAGAGAAGAGAAGAGAAGAGAAGAGAAGAGAAGAGAAGAGAAGAGAAGAGACTGGGCCAAAGTAACCACCCACTCATTTCTCCATTGCCTCTCCATTTCTCCAGCCCTTTTCCCCCTGAGTCACAAAGAAGGAATCCCAATGGAATGCCATTGGGGGAAGCCTTGTCAAGGAACCCTCTTCCTTCCTTCCTTCCTTCCTTCCTTCCTTCCTTCCTTCCTTCCTTCCTTCCTTCCTTCCGGGGAGTCAATTTTGCAAAGCTTGAAGCAGAGAAATTATTGCCACCTCTCTAATTCATTCTCCCAGCATCTTCCTTAGTCACTTTCTCTCGCTTGTTCTCTCCTCTCCCCCCCCCCCCGGAAATCTGGATAGAAATTTGGCTGTTTCCTTTTTTTTTTTTTTTCCTTCCCTTTTTCTTTTTCTTTCCCTCCGCCGTGATTTACTTCTGCCAGATTCAAGGCCCGAGATGAGAGGAATTTCTTTTGGGAACGTACGTGCCACGAAAGCGTGGCTTTCTCCTTCTCTGCAGGTGTGGCAACTGAACCATTGACACCAATGGTTAAAGACGGGATGCGGTTGGGGTCCAAAGACCAGATGGACAGATGGACAGTGCGCTGGAGAAATTAAGAGGAAGAGGAGGGTGAGGAGCTGAGACAAGATGAGGAAGGAATAAGGCTTTTCAAAAACCAGGGACGTAAAGATCAAACTCTAAAAGCCCTGTCTTTGTCAGGGGGTAACCCTCAGTTGTAAAATTTCTCTTGAGTGTTGAATAAAAAGAAAGAGAGAAAGAAAACAGATGCCACGGAAGATAAAAATTCAAATCCAGCCATTTTAACAGTTGATTCTAAGTAATTCAGGATGAATGAGCTAAGATTTATAGTCCTCTCCTCCACTTCCTCCTCATCCTCCCTCCTTCTCCTTCTTATTCTTCTTCTCTTCTCTTCTGCCCTCCTCCTTTCTCCTTCCTTCTCCTTCTTCCTTTTTCTGATTCTAATTCTTATCTTCCTCTGCCCTTTTCCTCCTGCTCTCCTCCCCCTCCTCCTCTCTTCCTTCTTCTCATTTTTATTCTTCTCATTCTTCTCTTCTGCCTTCTTTCTCCTCCTCTTCCTCCTTTCTTCCTATGTCTCATTCTTATTCTTCGAATTCTTTTCTTCCTTTGCCCCCCCTCCTCTTCTTCTTCTTCCTCCTCCTTCTCCTCCATTCTTCCTTCTTTTCATTCTTATTCTTCTCATTCTTCTCTTCTGGCTTCTTTCTCCTTCTCCTCCCCCTTTCTCCTCCTTCTTTTTTCCTAAGTCTCATTTTTATTCTTCTAATTCTTTCCTTCCTTTGCCCCCCCTCCTCCTCCTCTTCTTTTCTTCCTTTGCCCTCTTCCTCCTCCTCCTCCTCTTCTTCTTCTTCTTCCTCCTCCTCCTCCTCTTCAGGTGTCAATGGAGAGAAGGCTATCATAGGCTTTGTTTTTTGAGGGTGACCTTTGGACCAAAGTCTTCTCAGTTCACCGCATGGGGTCCCCAGTCCATTGAGTTCTTTTCTTAGGAGTCTCCAAATGGGGATTAAATAATTTTAGCTGCTTTGCTCCTTTCCAGGAATCCCAGAAGAGTCCAAAGTTGAGGCTCCTGCCTTCACCGACGCCGTGCGGATGTATCGCCAGTCAAAAGACCAATACGGCACCTGGGACATGCTTTGTGGCAACGAAGCCCAGGTGAGTGTTACGGATTTGGAAAGCCTTAGCTCTGAGTTTCAGGATGGTTGGGGTGGGCTAGTTGGCTTCTGGAGCCCCCTTGGCAACCCTCCTCTGACTTAGGTAAAGGTAAAGGTTCCCCTCGCACATATGTACTAGTCGTTCCTGACTCTAGGGGGCGGTGCTCATCTCTGTTTCAAAGCCAAAGAGCCAGTGCTGTCTGAAGACGTCTCCGTGGTCATGTGGCTGGCATGACTCAACGCCAAAGGCGCACGGAACGCTGTTACCTTCCCACCAAAGGTGGCCCTATTTTTCTACTTGCATTTTTTTTACGTGCTTTCGAACTGCTAGTTTGGCAGAAACTGGGACAAGTCATGGGAGCTTACCCCATTATATGGCGCTAGGGATTCGAACCGCTGAACTGGTGACCTTTCGATCGACAAGCTCAGCGTCCCTTCTTCCTCTGACTTAAATGCATGCAATTTTGAATACCGTTTAAATAATTAGGAAAACGGAAGCTTGGATCGATTAACTGCTGGCCAATTTTCCTTGTACTGTTGGAACAGTTGAGTAGACAAGAGTTGGGTTGGCAGTTTGGTGCCTTTGGCTGTTGGATGACTCGAGTGGAAGTTGTTAGCAAGAGGCTGGTGGGTTGAGACTTGCCATCTCTCTCATCCCACCCTGTTTATTGTGTTGCACACCCACACTCGAGGCTCGGTTGAGGCATGGGCAAAAATCTTCCATGGGAAACTGCGGTAGTGGCGTCCCCAGGGAAGTCGGGATGGAGCAGAGGTGGAGAACTTCCTTTGGCACTGCAAGGAGAGGGAGGGAGGGAGGGAAGGAGGGAGGATGGAAGAAAGGAAGGAAGGAAGAATGGAAGGGAGGAAAGAAGAAAGGAAGAAAGGAAGGAATTGGGAAAATGGATGGAGGGCATGGAGGAAGGAGGGAAGGAAGGAAGGAAAGAAGGAGAAAAGGAAGGGAGAGAAAGGAGAAAAGGGAGGAAGAGAAAGAAGAAAGGAAGGAATGGGGAAAAGGGAGGGAGGACGTGGAGGAAGGAAGGAAGGAAGGAGGAAGGAAGGAAAGAAGGAGAAAAGGAAGGGAGAGAAAGGAGAAAAGGGAGGAAGAGAAAGAAGAAAGGAAGGAAGGAATTGGGAAAGGGAGGGAGGACATGGAGGAAGGAGGGAAAGGAGGAGGAAGGAAGGAAGGAAGGAAGAATGGAAGGGAGGAAAGAATGGAAGAAAGGAAGGAATTGGGAAAAGGGAGGGAGGACATGGAGGAAGGAGGGGAGGGAGGGAGGGAGGGAGGGAGGAAGGAAGGAAGGAAAGTAGGGTGGGGAGAGGAGAGGAGAGGAGAATCCTGGCTTTGTGGGCCTTCGGCATTTTCATTCCCCAGATTTGACTCCTCTTCCTTCTAAGTGAGAAAGTTTGGGATGAGGGGAATGAAATAATAAACCAATGAAGGGGAGAGTTGTCCGTGAAACAGCATGCAAATGGGGACGTGGTTGTGACTGACAGGCTGTGATTCTTTCATTGTCTAGATCCTGAGCAACCTGGTGATGGAGGAGCTCCTGCCTGAGCTGAAGAATACGATTGGCCCCCGGCTGAAGGGCAAAGAGCAAGAGAGACAACGGGCATGGATTCAGGTTGGGACCCTCTTGTATTGCAAGAACCTTGGGGAAGTCACTGCTAGAAGGTGCAATAGAGGAGATAGATAGATAGATAGATAGATAGATAGATAGATAGATAGATAGATAGATAGATAGATATGGATGAGAATGAGAAGATAGAGAATGAAGAGGAGATAGATGAGGAGGAGAAAGGAGAGAAAGGAGAAGATAGAGAAGGAAGAGAAGATAGAGAAGGAAAAGAGGAAGGAAAAAGAGAAGGAGAAGATAGAGGAGAAAATTGATAAGAAGGTGAAGATAGATAAGGAGAAAGAGAAGAAGGAGAAGATAGATAAGTAGAAAGGGGAGAAGCGGGAAGGTAGAGAAGAGTGAGAAGATAGATAAGGAAAAGGGGAAGGAAAAAGTGAGGAGAAGATCGATAAGGAGAAGGAGAATATAGAGAAGGAGAAAAAAGATAAGAAAAAGGAGAAAGAGGAAAAGGAGAAGACAGATGAAGAGAAGGGAGAAGAGATTGGATCTAGTATGGAAATGAGGATTGATTCTTTAAAAAAAAGGGAAATTGTAAACAGTTCTTATGGCCTAAAGTTTCTTAACGCTCCACCCAGAAACTCCTCTCGGTGTTTGGCTTCTTCCATGTGGCCACAATGATGACTGGGGACATTTGGTTCCTGACACTTTGCTCCGGTGTTCTCCCCTCCCATAGGATTTTTTTTTCCCCTCTAAAGTTCATTTGCACTTTTGCAAAGCTTGGGGTTTGCAAAGCCCAGGAAAAATCTCCCTCTTTGTGCCCACTTGCTGACATTTTCACGTTGGCAGTGAACGAAACCGTGGCAGAAATTGTGGGAAACGGGGACTTCCCCTGTGCTGTTTGCCAGAGGCTAATGACTCTGCTCTAAATATTAATTTGCGTGATGTCAGGTGCAGGAAATATGCCCGAGATAAATTACCGCTACCGTTTATTCAATTTACAAACTTATCGTTTTGCCCAGAGGTTGGAATAATAAAGACAAGAATACATTATTATTCCGGTCTCTTCCTCAACATTCAGTAAACCCAACCTTGTTTCTTTGCATTCCATTTCTAAGCGACTAGTCCTCTTGACTGCAAAAGTGAGCTCACCGTCGTGGGCTGGGCCATCCTGGGCAGGAGGGCTGCGAATTCCAGAAGCCAGGAATCATCTGGGAGGAAGGTGTAGTTTTGCTGACGTAGCAGGAAATCTCTTCCATCCTTGAAATACCATGGTGTAGAAAACTTGTTCCCGCATAGTTGATAGTCATTTAAATTTTTAATGTGACTTTTTTGGATGAATGGATGGATGGACAGATGATAGAAATAGATAGATAGATTGAGGATGTATGGATGTATGGATGTATGGACAGATGATAGAAATAGATAGATAGATTGAGGATGGATGGATGGATGGATGTATGGACAGATGATAGAAATAGATAGATAGATTGAGGATGGATGGATGGATGGATGGATGATAGAAATAGATAGATAGATTGAGGATGGATGGATGATAGAAATAGATAGATTATGGATGGATGGATGGATGGATGGATGGATGGATGGATGGATGGATGGACAGATGATAGAAATTGATAATTATGGATGGATGGATGGATGGATGGATGGATGGATGGATGGACAGATGATAGAAATAGATAGATTGATGATGGATGGATGGATGGATGGATGGATAGATGGATGGATGGATGGATGGATGGACAGATGATAGAAATAGATTGAGGATGGATGCATGGATGGATGGATGGACAGATGATAGAGATAGATTGATTGATAGACTGATGATGGATGGATGGATGGATGGATGGACAGATGATAGAGATACATTAATTGATAGACTGATGATGGATGGATGGACAGACATGATAGACATATATTAATTAATAAATGGAGGGATTGATGGACGGACGGATGGACAGATGATAGAGATTGATAGAAGAAGGGTGGGTGGGTAGATGGATGGACAGATGATAGAGCTAGATTGATAGACATGGATGATGGATGGAGGGATGATAGATAGAGAGAGAGAGAGAGAGAGAGACAGACAACAGACAGACAGATACATAGATACATAGAAATACTGACAGACACATACATACATACATACATACATACATACATACATACATACATACTGCAGATACATAGATAGATATTTGCAGACTGATGTCACTGCAGGCTTTTGACGTGGTAAAACAAGGAAGTCTCTGTTTTTCATTTTGTTTATGTGTGGGTGTCGTTTAAGCATGACCTCATTTCGGCATAAAAATTCTCCTTCTCCCCCCCCCCACTTTTCCAAAAACAAAAACCTACTCCGGCACACCTTTATATATATTTATTTGATCGATACCTGGGCTGCCGGCCAGGTAGAAAACTAAAATAAACCCTAACCCTTCCAGCCCGTTTCCCTACCGGAAAAACCTTGAAGGTCTAAAAAGCATCATCCAAGAAATGTCTTTGAAAAATACGATAAGGTGACGAAAAGAAGCGAGAAACAGGCTTCTATGGGTTTCAATTTATAGCTATAGGGTATCCAGTCTCCATTTATATTTAGCTTTTAGTTCACAGGGAGATAATTCTGTCTCAAAATGTCAGGCTTTTTTTGCGGGGGGGGGGGGAATAAATGTATTCCTTAAAAAGATAAATATTGCCACGTGAGCCATTGTAAAAATTGCCAACAAAAGCGAATATTCAACTCTCGGTGTTTGCTCGATTAATGCATTGAAGCTTTGTCTTCCAGGGCACCAATATCTCTCCATTGACAAAAGAAACCCTGTTTTTTTATTTTGATTTTTTTGATATATATATATATATAAACCTCCCCATTTCCTTGCCCAGGACTTCTTCCCATAATATACAGTATACTGTACATATTTCTAGATTATATGCCAAGGCTGTCTGTCTGTGGGTGGGTGGATCCTGCAGGAATGCCAAGAAAAACAAGACTTTTGAAATGGCTTTCGTGGAGGAAAAAAATTAACTTTTTCTTAATTTCAATGTTTCTATGAAAACTGGGGTTGGCTTGAAACTTTAGAAAGCAGTGAAGACAAAAAGGATAGCTGATCTGATGTATACAACTCACAATTCCAGCATGCCTGGACCGATCCTTCCTTCCTTCCTTCCTTCCTTCCTTCCTTCCTTCCTTCCTTCCTTCCTTCCTTCCTTCCTTCCTTCCTTCCTTCCTTCTATAACTCTTCCTTTCTTCCTTCTCATTCATGTCTCCCTCCTTCCTCTCTTTTTCCTTCTTTCGTTCCCTCCCTCCCTTCCTCCTCCTTTCCTTCTCTCCTTCCTGTCTCCTTCCTTCCTTCTCTCATTCATATCTCCCTCCCTCCCTCCCTCCTTCCTTCCTTTTCTCATTGCTATCTCTTCCTTTCTTTTTATCCCTCTCTCCTTCCCTTCTCCCATATCCCTCCTCCCCTTCCTCTCTCCCTCCTCCCTCTCTTTCTTTCTTTCCTTCTTTCTTTCTTTCTTCTCTCATTCATGTCTCCCTCCCTCCCTCCCTCCTTCCTTCCTTCCTTTTCTCATTGCTATCTCTTCCTTCCTTTTCATCCCTCCTTCCTGCCCTCCTGCCCTTCTCCCATATCCCTTTCTTTCTTCCTCTCTCTCTCTCTCTCTTTCTTTCTTTCTTTCTTTCTTTCTTCTCTCATTCATGTCTCCCTCCTTCCCTCCCTTCTCCTTCCTTCCTTCCTTCCTTCCTTCCTTCCTTCCTTCCTTCCTTCCTTCCTTCTTCCTGCCTGCCTGCCTGATATTTTTATAACCTGTGGCTTAGTCCAGGTTGAAGAACAGAACAGCCTTTCTATAAAATAAATATAAACATGGAATGTACAGTATATAACAGGTCTTCATTTATTTTTATTTTTTGGGTCCAATGAACAAGTCATCATTTTTGTTTGTTTGTTGCATCCTTCATTGTAGTTTGCTAAATTTCCCTCCTTCCCTGTTAAAAAAAAGAAAAGAAGACTCATAAAGTTCCCCGTTTGGGTTAGCCGATCTAATTTTTTCTTACAACCATCAATTGTTCCCTTTTTGGTAGATCTCAGACGCCGTGTACAGGATGGTGTGTGACCAGGCGACCGCCCATTACGATTCCTTAGTGGCCAAATGCGAGCTTCAGATCCCTGAAATGAAGAGCATCATCCGAACGGATATGGATCAGATCATCCAGTCCAAAGAACATCTGGCCAACAAAATCCGAGGTGAGTTATAGCGGTGAGTTTTGACCGCTAATTGTGGATTTTTCTTCCATTGTAATAGCTACACCCAGTTGACCTTCTTAGATAATTCCGGGTGCTAGTATTATGTCACCCCCAGTACCCCCAAAAAAAAATATTAAAAAAAAAATGCAGAGACTCTAGAAAGAGTGCGGAGAAGAGCAACGAAAGGGCCTCTGGTGGCTCAGACTGGTAAGACAGTCTGTTATTAACAGCAGCTGCTTGCAATTACTGCAGGTTCAAGCCCCACCAGGCCCAAGGTTGACTCAGCCTTCCATCCTTTATAAGGTAGGTAAAATGAGGACCCAGATTGTTGGGGCCAAATAAGTTGACTTTGTATATAATATACAAATGGATGAAGACTATTGCTTGACATAGTGTAAGCCGCCCTGAGTCTTCGGAGAAGGGCGGGATATCAATGCAAATTTAAAAAAAAACAAAAACGAAGATGACAAGGGGACTGGAGACTAAAACATATGGAGAACAGTTGCAGGAATTGAGTGTGTTTAGTCTAGTGAAAAGGAGGACTAAGGCAGGGGTCTGCAACCTTAAACACTCAAAGAGCCATTTGGACCCGTTTCCCACAGAAAAGAGAATACCCGGAGCCACAAAACTCTTCCCATGCCTGACTATTTCTTGAGCGGCCACAAAGCTAGCATATATAGTTGAATTAAACGTTCTGTTTTCTTCTGAAACTTTTCTTTTCTTGGATTTCTCCATGGTCGGCCTACCGGGGGTTGAAAAGCTCAGTAAATTGCATGCCAGTGGGTGACTTTGGCAGTTGTGACTCATATTTTCAGCGACCGGGAGCCGCAGCAGAGGGGTGAAAGAGCCACACGCGGCTCCAGAGCCTCAGGTTGCTGACCCCTGCACTAAGGGAAGACATGATAGCAGTCTTCCAATACTCTGCTAGAGAGAAATTCCCTGAGGATGGGCTCCAACATGAATCCAAAAGCTTTGGAAGACAAAACCTCTGGTCCCGGTGACCGACCTAGATTGAGTCCTGTAATATTATCTTGGGACACATAGATTCGCCTTCATTCATGAGGAAGGTAAAGATATTTTTTTAAAGCACCGGAAGGCAAAAATAAGAAACAATGGATGGAGACGACTTCCGGTGTCCGGTGGCAACGGACGTCTGGAAGGCTTCTCCTGCCTCCAGTGTCCGAATCCGGCCGCCGCCGAGGCCCTTAGGGGCCAGGTGTTCCGAAAAGGACACCTGCCGCACGGACGGCTCGCCAGGGGTCTCCCAGCCGATATACAGGACTGGGGGGACCGATGCTGGCGCGTCCTAGGCTCGGCGGGGTTCGGAGGCCACAGGCCGCGGCCATTACTTTGGTCGTCGCCTGGGCCGCTGTGCCCGGTGACACCGGGGCTTTGGATTTATAATTGCAGCAGCCTGGTGGTGAACAGGGAACGGAGAAGAATTGAGGAATGAAGAAGGGAAGGGAATATCGGCAAACGTGAGTGGAGTATTCCGGAGTGCGGGGGGGTTTTTTCTCCCCTGCGACTGGAAGGAGTACGAATCACTTTGGAGAGGAGAACTTAAAATAACAAGATTACGGTTTTGTGGAGCTCTGGAGAAGAGGTGATGGAGAAATTTAGGAGGGAGGGTTTGAGGCCCCCCCACCCTCTGGGGAACAATGGTGGCGTCCAGCTTCCGCCTTCACTATGAGAATCTTGATGACATCACTTCCCTTCGACTTCCTGGTTGATTAACTGTACTCTGGACTCGTTGCTCCTGTGAGTGCCCCTGGTGGATCCGGAGGAAATTATAAGGATACTGTGCTTGCCTGAGGATTTTGAAAATTTTTTTAAATGGCAAAGGTCAGAGACCAACTGCTGGAGAAATGGAGAATTCTGGAAAAGTTATCTAATATGGACAAGAAATTGGATGAAATAAGAGCAGAAATTGTGACTATCCAAAAGGATTTAAAGGATACTCAACAAGTCTCAGCAGAAAATAAGCAGAAAGTGGAAGGTCTGGAGGGTGAGATGCGGGCAGTGCAGAAAAGAGGAGAAGACAAGCAATGCTGTGCTTGGACTACAGATGGATAAAATGTCTTATTTCCTTAGGTTTCAAAATTTGGAAGAAGTGGACCAAGAAGACTTGAGAGATGTTGTGACTAAACTGTTGGGAGAATTTCTTGGGAGAGGTGTTGATTTTATGAATTGGGATGTGGATCGAGTTTATAGAGTTAATTCACAATATGCACGCACGCATGCAGTTCCTAGAGAGGTTCATGTCAAATTTGTGAAAAGAGGCGAGATGAAATTCTTAGAAAACATAGGAGTGGGGCACTGACTTATAGGGGCAGGAGATAGCCATTCTGAGGCAGATTCCCAGACAGGTACGTGAAATGAGAAAGAAATATTACTTTTTATCAAGCAAATTGTACCAGAAGGGAGTGGGCTTCAGATGGCTGATGCCAGAGGGATTGATGATTTTCCGGGAGGGCATTACGAAAAAAATTAGTACAATTGCGGAGGCTGCGGCCTACGTGGAGGAACACAAAGCCCTCCTGGATTTAGATGACCCAGGAATTGAAGAAGGGGAGGTTATAGACCATGGGGCGGAGGCGGCTGCCGCTGTTGCGGCCCTGGAATTGGGTCAGGCTGAACCCAGAGTTCTGAGATCCAAAACTAGGAAGTGACAAAGATATTTGGTATTGTGTTGGTTTTCCTTATTCTCTTTCGTATGATATTCTGATTATTATTGACCCTTCTTTATTACGTATTTAAGATTTGTAAACTTAGCTACTTCGTGTCACCTGCTTGCCATATGGCTGTTGTATGTGTTAAAAAATTTGAGTAAAATTCTTATTTTGGATAAGAAAAATGAAAATTTACCATACCTGATATGTATTTGTATAAACCTTTTTTGACCAATAAAAACTTTTTATATAAAAAAAAAAAAAAAAAAAAAAAAAAAGAAACAATGGATGGAAACTAATCAAGGAGAGAAGAACAAAGGAGAAAATTCCTAACAGTGAGGACAATCAAACCAGTGAAACATTTTGCCTTCAAAAGTTGTAGGTGCTCCATCTCTGGAGACTAGAAGAAGAGACTGGACAGACATTTGTCTGGAAAGGTATAGATCTCCTGCATGAGCAGGGGGTTGGACTAGAAGACCTCCATGGTCCCGTCCAAGTCTGTTACTGTTATTAATAAGAGGTGGGGGAAAAAATCAATACCTTTCCTTCCCAAAATGCCTATCGTTGCCCAAACTGGCTAGGTCCATTGGGAGTGGTTTCCTGAAGGTCTTGAGCATGGTTAGATATTCAAAAACATCTGGAGAACTACAGGTTCCTCATATCTATTTTACTGGATGGAGATCCACCACAGTTTATTTTCTCTCGGGCAATCTGGATTGGGCTTGTTGGATTTCTTAAATAAACAGATGGAGGGGGTCTTAGTTGTCCTTCTGCTATTCTTCTCCTCCAGCCTCCGTCTTCTCCAAAGCTGAGGTCTGCGTCCGGAATCATGTCCAACCCTACATCAGTTCCATCTTGGAAGCCCTGATGATCCCCACCAGCCAGGGGTTTACTGAAGTTCGGGAAGTCTTCTTCAAGGACGTCACTGACATGAACATGAATATTGTCAACGAAGGAGGGATAGAGAAGCTGGGAGAGGTAAGACCAATGTTGATGGGAACAAGAATGAGCAGATGGAGTCGTTCTTTTGGGTGGCAAAAAAAAGTTGAGAGCCTGGACAGGAACGTGTTAGAGGGAGAGTTGATCAAAATTGTCTTCGGAGGTCTCTCCTTGCCTCTCTTTTTATTTTATTTTTTTGAAGGTCTCAAATGTAGGGGTTGATGTGGAGGAATCCTTTAAAAAGACCGTGTTGCCCTTCGCAAGAAAGATCTCCCTTGGCTGAGAAGTTGGACCTTCTGAATCTTTCTTTTCTCCCCCACCCAGTACATGGAGAAGCTTTCTCAGCTCGCTTTCCATCCCGTGAAGATGCAGTCCTGCTACGAGAAGATGGACCAGCTGAAGCTGGAAGGTCTCCAGCAGAGGTTTGATGTCTCGAGTGCTTCCGTGTTCAAGCAGCGTGCCCAGATCCTGATGAGGCAGGTAAGGGAATGCTTTAAGATAAAAAAAATCACGTCAATAAATGGGCTCCTACATTTTATGGCCAGCTCAGAAGCCATTGCTTATCTCCGGCAAACTAAAAACAGATGCCTTGGTCAAGAAGCCGTTGATAGAAGCCTACAATCCATGAATGTGCCTGCCCATCTTTTCAAGAGGTCCAAATTATGAGAAAGAATTCAGTTAGCTGCTCCAAATTTTACAGTAACTGTTTCCTTCGTTCCTCCCTCCCTCCTTCCCTCCCTCCCTCCTCCCACTCTTTCCTTTCTTTTCCTTCCCTTCCCTTTCCTTTCCTTTCCTTTCTCCCTCCCTCCCTCCCTCCCTACTCTTTCTTTCTTCTCTCTCTCTGTGTCTCTCTCTTTCTTTCTCAGTGCTAACCAGAGGTGGGCTGGCCCTTCGCAACTTGTAAGACAACTGGAGCCCTCTAGTGACCAGGAAAGTTTACCAAAAATTCTGTCAGAATTACTGCCATCTTCAGATTTCCCTCTCTAGCTTACAGCAGGGGACAGGCACATAAGGGTGAAAAATGGTCACAAGTCAGTTTTCTCAAGGATTACAGTAAGCATTGGATCTTACTGTATTCTTACCTGGTTAGAATGCAGGATTGCAGGCTGACTCTGCCCACTGCCAGGAGTTCGATCCTGACCAGCTCAAGGTTGACTCAGCCTTCCATCCTTCCGAGGTGGGTAAAATGAGGACCCAGATTGTTGGGGGCAAGAGGCTGACTCTATAAACCGCTTAGAGAGGGCTGTAAAAGCACTGTGAAGCGGCATAGAAGTTTAAGTGCTATTGCTATTGCTATCATGACTGGGGAAAAAATATATGGTTCTCTACATGTGCCATGTATGCTTTCATGGGTCTCCATGCAGATGGGTGTGTCCCTTTTCTGGCTCCAATGTTTACTGTAATCCTTTTTCATAGAATTGCTATTTCATCCTCTTGATTATTATTTTGTTGAAGGACAAGGTTTTCCCATCTGTGATCTGGTGGCCCTCTCTGTAATTATTCCTGACGTTCTAAGCATATTTGGTTCAGTCAACAGACGTCTGCAGAAAACCAAAAATAATGTCATCGTGCGAATCCTATCATTATATGCTTAAGTCCCAACAATCTGATGTAAATAACTAAGTAGCAGCATTTGTGCCATGATTCCCCCACCTTCTACCCCTCCCCCTCCATTCTATGCTAGTCACAACTGTTGTTTCTTCTCCTTTTTTCCCATCGCTTCCTTGTAGCAAATGGATGACACCGTCTATACTTTTGAGACTCTTCTCCATCAGGAGCTGGGGAAGTCGTTGAGCAAAGATGAACTGTGTAAGACAATCCAGCGCATCCTGGAGCGGGTGCTCAAGGTAAGGTCACTACCCTGTCTCTTGGGTTGGGTTGGGTTGGGTTGAGTTGGGATGGATGGATGGATAGATAGATAGGTTGATGGTTGTTTTGTTGGATGGATGGATGGATGGATGGATGGATGGATGGGTAAGTGGGTTGGTGGGTAGATGGATGGTTGGTTGGTTGGTTGGATGGATGGTTGGATGAATGGGTGGGTGGGTGGTTGATTGGATGGAGGTTGGGTGGGTGGGAGGATCATTGGGTGGGTGGATGGGTGGATAGGTGGGTGGATGGTTGGATGAAGGGTGGGTGAGTGGGTGGGTGGGTGGGTGGATGAATGGATGGATGGATAGATGGTTGGTTGGTTGGTTGATTGGGTGGGTGGGTGGGTGGGTAAGTGGATGGATGAATGGATGATGGATGGATGGATGGATGGATGGATGGTTAGTTAGTTAGTTGTTTGGTTGGTTGGTTGGATGGATGGATGGATGGATGGATGGATGGATGGATGGATGAGTGGGTGGTTGGTTGGTTGGTTGGATGGATGGATGGATGGATGGATGGATGGATGGATGGATGGATGGATGGATAGATGGATGAGTGGGTGGGTGGTTGATTGGATAGTTGGATGGGTGGGGGGGATGGTTGGTTGGTGGTTCCTGGAAGAAGTAGACCTTGAATAAAGCCCCATCTTCATTTGGAAATCAGGTGCTGAGACCATAGCTAATTTTGATTCGGCTTAAAGGGGATTAAAATTAATTTCAGTTTATCAGCCAGGTATATAATAGTGTGTCCCTTTACTCATAATGATTTATAATAACAGTTTGGCAGCCATTTCTGAAAGGTCACCTCCAAAGCTTTTGAAGGACATGGGATATAGCTCAGGCATTAGAACGTCATCTGCCTAATCTTTTCGTTTTTGAGGGCAAACAGGCAACGTCCTTCTCCTGACCACCCGTTGTATTGCTCCTCTCCCCATACGTCCTTCACCCTATTGTTACGGTTCCTTGCTTTTTCATCCAAGTGCTTATGAAAGCTTTTTTTTAAATTTGAATTTATATCCCGCCCTTCTCCAAAGACTCAAGGCAGCTTACACTGTGTTAAGCAATAGTCTTCATCCATTTTGTATATTATATACAAAGTCAACTTTATTGCCCCCAACAATCTGGGTCCTCATTTTACCTACCTTATAAAGGATGGAAGGCTGAGTCAACCTTGGGCCTGGTGGGGCTTGAACTTGCAGTAATTGCAAGCAGCTGTGTTAATAACAGACTGTCTTAGTCTGTTGAGCCACCAGAGGCCCCTTGAAGAGCTGCAGAACCCAAAGAGTCTTCTTTGGGACCAAAAATTACTATGGGTTCAGCCATGCCGGATTTGAGAAAGGAAGGCATCTCTTTTCATTAGCAAAGCTTCCCGTGAGCGTGACCTTGCTTCAAAACCGTCATTTGTGATTCTGATCCGTTTTGTCCTCAGAAATACGACTATGACAGCAGCACGGTGCGGAAGAAATTTTTCCGAGAAGCTCTGCTGCAGGTCACGGTGCCTTTCCTGCTGAAGAAGTTGGCTCCCACTTGCAAAGGGGTAAGAGTCTGTAGAGATTCTCGGTCCTCCAGGTCATGGTTGTCCCGAAGATGTTTTCCAGGAGGCCAAACCTTTTTTTTTTTTTGTAACGTGGTGACCAAAACTGGATGCAGATCCTACAGGGTGTATCATTGTGGGCCTTAGGTCCATGATAACTTCTCAATGGTGTGATTTTTTTTTCCCCTTCTCATTAGGACCTCTCAAGATTTCAGGAGCTGATTTTTGAGGATTTTGCCCGCTTTATCCTGGTGGAAAACACGTATGAAGAGGTGGTGCTGCAGTCTGTGATGAAAGATATCATGATGGGTAAGAGTCTTGGGTTCGGTTTTGACTGAGTAGGATTGTAGCTGATTGGAACCAGGTAGGGAAAGATGCTACTTATACATCCTACTGTGGCAGGGGACATCTTTGTAAACCGCCTCTCCAATCTGATACCTTTCAGAGAAGTTACCCTGAATTCCCATTATTCTAAACTAATTGGATGGATGGATGGATGGATGGATGGATGGATGGATGGATGATGGGAGAACGGATGGATGGGTAGATGGTGAGTGGGTGGGTGGATGGATGGATGGATGATGGGTGAATGGATGGATGAGTAGATGGATGGATGGATGGATGGATGATGGATGGATGAATTGATGGATGGATGGATGATGGGAGAACGGATGGATGGGTAGATGGTGAGTGGGTGGGTGGATGGATGGATGGATGGATGGGTGATGGGTGAATGGATGGATGAGTGGATGGATGGATGGATGGATGGATGGATGATGAGTGAATTGATGGATGGATGGTGAGTGGGTGGGTGGATGGATGGATGGGTGAGTGGATAGATGGATGGATGATGGGTGGATGGATGGATGGATGATGGGTGAATTGATGAATGGTGAGTGGGTGCATGGAAGGGTGAATGGATGGATGAGTAGATGGGTGTGTGTGTGAGAGTGAATTGATGGATGGATGGTGAGTGGGTGGATGGATGATGGGTGGATGGATGGATGGATGATGGGTGGATGGATGGATGGATTAATGAATGGTGGGTGGATGGGTGGGTGGGTGGATGATAGGTGAATTGATGAATGGATGGTGAATGGGTGAGTGGGTGGATGGATGGATGATGGGTGAATTGATGGATAGTGAGTGGGTGGGTGGGTGGCTGGCTGGCTGGCTGGATGGATGGATGGATGATGGGTGGGTGGATAGATGCATGATGGGTGGATGGATGGATGGATGGATGATGGGTTGGATAGATGTGTCAACCCTGGAAGCCATCTTTTCCTTTGGAGCTTCGGGGCTGCCACATTTAGTGCCTGGGAAAGCGGGAGGGGGTATTTTGTTGGAGTGGTGGAAACTTAGCCATAACAACATTCCTTTCTCTGGGAGTCAAGGACAACTGCCCTGCACCTGGATGGGAGTGGCTGGGGATTGTCTCCAGCTGGTGTGCAAGATATGATTGGGCCATGTGATGGACTTGTGGGTGCAGGGGGTGGAACCTTGACTTTCTTTTGGGTGGGGAAAACTCTCAGATTCAGGTTTTCCCAGATGTGCCAATATGGCTTCTCTAATAAAATCGAACTTTGAGGAATTGCCTGCTTTTTGTTGAGTGTTGTTTTGTTGGGGTTGTTAGTTGGAACACTGAAAGGATGATGAGTGAATGGATGGATAGATGGGTGAATGGGTGGTGACGGATGGATTGATGATGGATGGATAGATGGATGAAATGCCCCTAACCAACATGGTTTGTTGGCTGTAAAGGAACAATCCCATATTTCACTGGAACATTGGCTTGGAAAATATTGCCTTAAGTATTATTTAGCTTACGATACAGAAATTTCCATCTGCATTGGTCCCACTGTCAATTGCATTGATTAAAACATTCCAAGATTTAGACAATAGCATTCAGACAATAGCATCTTACATTATTCGCTGTTGTTTTTGTTCTTTTTTTAAAAAAATGGAGAACTGGTTCTCTTACTTGACTTGGGAGAATTGACTGTCAATGTGCTCTCCCCCTTTTTTTTTTTGTAACGTGGTGACCAAAACTGGATGCAGATCCTACAGGGTGTATCATTGTGGGCCTTAGATCCATGATAACTTCTCAACGGTGTGATTCCCCTCCCCCCTTTCTCATTAGGACCTCTCAAGATTTCAGGAGCTGATTTTTGAGGATTTTGCCCGCTTTATCCTGGTGGAAAACACGTATGAAGAGGTGGTCCTGCAGTCTGTGATGAAAGATATCATGATGGGTAAGAAACTTGGGTTCGGTTTTGACTGAGTAGGATTGTAGCTGATTGGAACCAGGTAGGGAAAGATGCTACTTATACATCCTACTGTGGCAGGGGACATCTTTGTAAACCGCCTCTCCAATCTGATACCTTTCAGAGAAGTTACCTGAATTCCCATTATTCTAAACTAATTGGATGGATGGATGATGAGTGAATTGATGGATGGATAGATGGATGAAATGCCCTAACCAACATGGTTTGTTGGCTGTAAAGGAACAATCCCATATTTCACTGGAACATTGGCTTGGAAAATATTGCCTTAAGTATTATTTAGCTTACGATACAGAAATTTCCATCTGCATTGGTCCCACTGTCAATTGCATTGATTAAAACATTCCAAGATTTAGACAATAGCATTCAGACAATAGCATCTTACATTATTCGCTGTTGTTTTGTTGGGGTTGTTAGTTGGAACACTGAAAGGATGATGAGTGAATGGATGGATGGATGGATGGTGAGTGGGTGGGTGGATGGATGGATGATGGGTGGATGGATGGATGGTGAGTGGGTGGATGGATGGGTGGATGGATAAAAGGATGGATGGAAGATGGGTGGGTGGGTGGATGGATGGGTGGATGGTGAGTGGGTGGGTGGATGGATGGATGGATGGATGGATGATGGGTGGATGGATGGATAGATGGGTGAATGGATGGATGGATGGATTGATGATGGATGGATGATGGGTGGATGGATGGTGAGTGGGTGGGTGGGTGGGTGGGTGGTGATGGATGGATTGATGATGGATGGATGGATAGATGGATGAAATGCCCCTAACCAACATGGTTTGTTGGCTGTAAAGGAACAATCCCATATTTCACTGGAACATTGGCTTGGAAAATATTGCCTTAAGTATTATTTAGCTTAGGATACAGATGTTTCCATCTGCATTGGTCCCACTGTCAATTGCATTGATTAAAACATTCCAAGATTTAGACAATAGCATTCAGACAATATGGTTAGGCCTTGGTTTGTTGGCTGTAAAGGAACAATCCCATATTTCACTGGAACATTGGCTTGGAAAATATTGCCTTAAGTATTATTTAGCTTAGGATACAGATGTTTCCATCTGCATTGGTCCCACTGTCAATTGCATTGATTAAAACATTCCAAGATTTAGACAATAGCACATTCTTACATTATTCGCTGTTGTTTTGTTGGGGTTGTTAGTTGGAACACTGAAAGGATGATGAGTGAATGGATGGATGATGGGTGGATGGATGGATGATGGGTGGATGGATGGATGGATGGATGGATGGATGGATGGATGGATGGATGGATGGATGATGGGTGGATGGATACGATGAGACGACTATAGGAATTTAAATTATTTCAGTGGGGACTGCTGGCTGAGGACCTTATGTCTTAAATGGTCAGTCAAGGATGCTCCACGAGAACAAGTAACCAGTATATTTCCCCCTTTCTCCCTCCTTCTCAATCTGTGAAGTGGGTTGCAAGTTGGAAGCCACAGCTGAGCTTCCAACCTCTAGCGCTGGATTTACAACGTGTCCATTCCAGTCCACGTTTATACACACACACACAACCCTACCACTTATCCATCTCTTCATCCATCCCTGGAGGACTTCAGACAATATGGTTAGGCCTTGGTTTGTTGGTTTTTAGTCTCCTTGAAGATCCCATTTTATTCTCGTTTAATGTCAAGCTATGTCTTGAGAGCAACCCCAGAGTGGTAGCGAATCTTGGCGACATCTGAACGGTTTCTGTTCTGGAGGAGGTGTTGGGTTAGTTCAAGCTGGATCTTCTCTACGTCGCCGATAGGGAAGAGTGGCTTCTTCTGTCTTCGGGGAAGGCCAGTGTCCTCTTCCAAGTGAGGGATGAAGGTTTCTCTCTTAAGCATCTCTGCATTGACTGGATTGACTGATGAATGGGCCTACAAGAACCAATAATTCCCAGGGCCTTCATCCCTCAAGATGGAAATAACGTCTCTCCTTGTTGGGTTTTTCTCCCCATCCTCCATTTTCATGGATGGGAGAAGCAAAATATGGGTGTTTTGCCCTGAGTCAATTAGGATCTGCTGGCAGAAGATTACTCTTTTGAGGGGAAATTCCATAATCTCAAAAAAAAAAAAATTGGAATTCAACTTCTAGGAAATTGTGGTGCCAATTGAGGAACGGAGATGATCTCCAGCAGATTCAGAAATAGGAAGGCTCCTTGGGTCAAACTGCCCGTGTTCCAAACACCTTACTCAACACTGCCTCTCATCTCGATTTGCTGCTGTTAATATTCCAGTTTCACTCTGCCTGGTTTTTTTTTAAAAAAAATATTTGTAGTAATTCCTCTTTGAAATGGTTTCAGAGAGAGGAGAAGGAGACCTTTCAAGCAGAAGATGGCTGTCCTACAGAATCCTCCACAGAGGTCATTAGAGAGAAACGGGAAGCCCCAAAATCACCTACAGTTGCCCTCACACAAACCCTACCACTTATCCATCTCTTCATCCATCCCTGGAGGACTTCAGACAATATGGTTAGGCCTTGGTTTGTTGGTTTTAGTCTCCTTGAAGATCCCATTTTATTCTCGTTTAATGTCAAGCTATGTCTTGAGAGCAACCCCAGAGTGGTAGCGAATCTTGGCGACATCTGAGCGGTTTCTGGCCGGTTACGTTTAGCAATTCAGTCGTTTTTCTTGCAAAGAAAGACTGGCGCTCTTTCAATAGGAACTTCTTCCCTGTAAAAATTTAGGGGTGTTGGCTAAAAACATGGGCAGAAGTGAAATAACAGTCCCACCCTGCTTTTATGAACCCGAGTATATTTCCCCCTTTCTCCTGCCCTCTCTTCCCAGGGAAGCAAGCGAGCAGCATAACCTTAGAAGCAACCAGCAGAGATCCTATAAAGGGACCCTATAAAGAGATCCTATAAAGGGACCCTATAAAGAGAGATCCTATAAAGGGACCCTATAAAGAGAGATCCTATATGCATAAGTCTTCAACCTAGTGGGAAGGCATCGAGGTTCCAATTTTGTTTTGTGGTTTGTTTGGGGTTTTTTTTGGTTAATGCACTTGGTGTGGTGGCAGTAACGATTTATCGGGGGACACAAAAAAGGGAAAGTGGTATTTCTTTCTCCCAACCCTGAAATTGTTCGAGGCATTCCAGAGTTATGCTGAAACATACACACACACAACCCTACCACTTATCCATCTCTTCATCCATCCCTGGAGGACTTCAGACAATATGGTTAGGCCTTGGTTTGTTGGTTTTTAGTCTCCTTGAAGATCCCATTTTATTCTCGTTTAATGTCAAGCTATGTCTTGAGAGCAACCCCAGAGTGGTAGCGAATCTTGGCGACATCTGAACGGTTTCTGGCCGGTTACGTTTAGCAATTCAGTCGTTTTTCTTGCAAAGAAAGACTGGCGCTCTTTCAATAGGAACTTCTTCCCTGTAAAAATTTAGGGGTCTTGGATAAAGACATGGGCAGAAGTGAAATAACAGGTGGGAATCAGGACTGTGGCCTTAGGAGTCCCACCCTGCTTTTATGAACCCGAGTATATTTCCCCCTTTCTCCTGCCCTCTCTTCCCAGGGAAGCAAGCGAGCAGCATAACCTTAGAAGCAACCAGCAGAGATCCTATAAAGGGACCCTATAAAGAGAGATCCTATAAAGGGACCCTATAAAGAGATCCTATAAAGGGACCCTATAAAGAGAGATCCTATAAAGGGACCCTATAAAGAGAGATCCTATAAAGGGACCCTATAAAGAGATCCTATAAAGGGACCCTATAAAGAGATCCTATAAAGGGACCCTATAAAGAGATCCTATAAAGGGACCCTATAAAGAGAGATCCTATAAAGGGACCCTATAAAGAGAGATCCTATATGCATAAGTCTTCAACCTAGTGGGAAGGCATCGAGGTTCCAATTTTGTTTTGTGGTTTGTTTGGGGTTTTTTTTGGTTAATGCACTTGGTGTGGTGGCAGTAACGATTTATCGGGGGACACAAAAAAGGGAAAGTGGTATTTCTTTCTCCCAAACCTGAAATTGTTCGAGGCATTCCAGAGTTATGCTGAAACATACACACACACAACCCTACCACTTATCCATCTCTTCATCCATCCCTGGAGGACTTCAGACAATATGGTTAGGCCTTGGTTTGTTGGTTTTTAGTCTCCTTGAAGATCCCATTTTATTCTCGTTTAATGTCAAGCTATGTCTTGAGAGCAACCCCAGAGTGGTAGCGAATCTTGGCGACATCTGAACGGTTTCTGTTCTGGAGGAGGTGTTGGGTTAGTTCAAGCTGGATCTTCTCTACGTCGCCGATAGGGAAGAGTGGCTTCTTCTGTCTTCGGGGAAGGCCAGTGTCCTCTTCCAAGTGAGGGATGAAAGTTTCTCTTAAGCATCTCTGCATTGACTGGATTGACTGATGAATGGGCCTACAAGAACCAATAATTCCCAGGGCCTTCATCCCTCAAGATGGAAATAACGTCTCTCCTTGTTGGGTTTTTCTCCCCATCCTCCATTTTCATGGATGGGAGAAGCAAAATATGGGTGTTTTGCCCTGAGTCAATTAGGATCTGCTGGCAGAAGATTACTCTTTTGAGGGGAAATTCCATAATCTCAAAAAAAAAAAAATTGGAATTCAACTTCTAGGAAATTGTGGTGCCAATTGAGGAACGGAGATGATCTCCAGCAGATTCAGAAATAGGAAGGCTCCTTGGGTCAAACTGCCCGTGTTCCAAACACCTTACTCAACACTGCCTCTCATCTCGATTTGCTGCTGTTAATATTCCAGTTTCACTCTGCCTGGTTTTTTTTTAAAAAAAATATTTGTAGTAATTCCTCTTTGAAATAGAGAGGGAAAATCGCTCATTCGGATTCTTCCATCTTTTAATGCCTTATGGTTGGGAACCAAAGCTTCTTTTTCTCCTCTCTCTCTCTGTGTCTCAACGAAGATAGTATATATTGCAAATCTTATACCAAATGTTTAAGAGAATATGCTTATATATTAATAAAAAAAATCAGCTTTATTTAATCCTAGTTCACCCCATCTCCTCTTTTATACAACAGTAGCTGATAACCGGGCATTGCCCAGGTATTTCTTTCTCCCAAACCTGAAATTGTTCGAGGCATTCCAGAGTTATGCTGAAACATACACACACACAACCCTACCACTTATCCATCTCTTCATCCATCCCTGGAGGACTTCAGACAATATGGTTAGGCCTTGGTTTGTTGGTTTTAGTCTCCTTGAAGATCCCATTTTATTCTCGTTTAATGTCAAGCTATGTCTTGAGAGCAACCCCAGAGTGGTAGCGAATCTTGGCGACATCTGAGCGGTTTCTGGCCGGTTACGTTTAGCAATTCAGTCGTTTTTCTTGCAAAGAAAGACTGGCGCTCTTTCAATAGGAACTTCTTCCCTGTAAAAATTTAGGGGTCTTGGATAAAGACATGGGCAGAAGTGAAATAACAGGTGGGAATCAGGACTGTGGCCTTAGGAGTCCCACCCTGCTTTTATGAACCCGAGTATATTTCCCCCTTTCTCCCTCCTTCTCAATCTGTGAAGTGGGTTGCAAGTTGGAAGCCACAGCTGAGCTTCCAACCTCTAGCGCTGGATTTACAACGTGTCCATTCCAGTCCACGTTTATACACACACACCCAGAGACAGACAACCCTAGGGGTGCTGGGGTGTCTTACTTTGTTTGTTTTTGTTTGTTTGTTTGTTTCCAGATGGTAAGTCATCTGAGTACTAAGTTTGGTTGAAATTGCTCGAGGTCTTCCAGAATTATGCTGGAACATACATACATACATACATACATCCGATAGATAGATAGGTAGGTAGGTAGGAAGATAGATAGATGATAGATAGATTTGGCTAGAAGACGCCAGTTTTGCTGCGTTTGTTTCTCCAACTGGTTTTCAAGGTTACAAAAGTTCACAAAAACTGCATTGTCTAATTTTGGGGCAGGCCCAGTTCCTCCTTCATTTTTCAAGAGATGTGAGTTTTTGAACTTTAGGCGGAGAATGCTAGTCTGATTGTGTTAACCAATTTTATCAAGTTTGCCTGGCATTGCCAGACAGGGTAATTAAACTGCGGGGGGGGGGGGGAGATGTAGCGTGATTAGACACACATACACGACAACGTGATAAACCCACTAATTTAAAACTATCCACGTAAATTAAAAAGTAAATTAAATCAGTAGACCTTTTTTTACCAAGCTATTGTTGTTCGTCACTTAAGACAAGAGTTGGAAGGGACCTTGGAGGTCTTCTAGCCCAACCCCCTGCTCAAGCATTCCAGACAAATGGTTGTTCAAAATAATCAATGCAATTTCCATCCAGACCCTATTTATATTGATATTTGAGATGGGAATTGCAAAGATCTAGGAGTAAATGCTTGGAGAGGCCTTAGCTCTTATCACATTCTACCTTGAGTAGGAGGGTCTAGTAATTTTCCCAGCAGGAAGACTTAAATGTGTTAGTCTTTATTGATAACTATCCAAAGGTGTGACACCTTCACTCCCTTTTTGGACATACAAGTTGGGGGATCTAGGCAGGGGTTAAATGCTCCCAGTTCGGACCGGATCGCTGATCCGGTAGCAATCTTGGCGACATCTGAACGGTTTCTGTTCTGGAGGAGGTGTTGGGTTAGTTCAAGCTGGATCTTCTCTCGTCGATAGGGAAGAGTGGCTTCTTCTGTCTTCGGGAAGGCCAGTGTCCTCTTCCAAGTGAGGGATGAAGGTTTCTCTCTTAAGCATCTCTGCATTGACTGGATTGACTGATGAATGGGCCTACAAGAACCAATAATTCCCAGGGCCTTCATCCCTCAAGATGGAAATAACGTCTCTCCTTGTTGGGTTTTCTCCCATCCTCCATTTTCATGGATGGGAGAAGCAAAATATGGGTGTTTTGCCCTGAGTCAATTAGGATCTGCTGGCAGAAGATTACTCTTTGAGGGAAATTCCATAATCTCAAAAAAAAAAGATTGGAATTCAACTTCTAGGAAATTGTGGTGCCAATTGAGGAACGGAGATGATCTCCAGCAGATTCAGAAATAGGAAGGCTCCTTGGGTCAAACTGCCCGTGTTCCAAACATCTTACTCAACACTGCCCTCATCTCGATTTGCTGCTGTTAACATTCCAGTTTCACTCTGCCTGGTTTTTAAAAAATACATTTCATCATTGCTTCATTTTAAACATAGTTTTAGTAGGTGCTAGAGATGTGCAAAATTTCATTCCAAGGATTCTCGTTTAATGTCAAGCTATGTCTTGAGAGCAACCCCAGAGTGGTAGCGAATCTTGGCGACATCTGAACGGTTTCTGTTCTGGAGGAGGTGTTGGGTTAGTTCAAGCTGGATCTTCTCTACGTCGCCGATAGGGAAGAGTGGCTTCTTCTGTCTTCGGGGAAGGCCAGTGTCCTCTTCCAAGTGAGGGATGAAGGTTTCTCTCTTAAGCATCTCTGCATTGACTGGATTGACTGATGAATGGGCCTACAAGAACCAATAATTCCCAGGGCCTTCATCCCTCAAGATGGAAATAACGTCTCTCCTTGTTGGGTTTTTCTCCCCATCCTCCATTTTCATGGATGGGAGAAGCAAAATATGGGTGTTTTGCCCTGAGTCAATTAGGATCTGCTGGCAGAAGATTACTCTTTTGAGGGGAAATTCCATAATCTCAAAAAAAAAAAAAAGATTGGAATTCAACTTCTAGGAAATTGTGGTGCCAATTGAGGAACGGAGATGATCTCCAGCAGATTCAGAAATAGGAAGGCTCCTTGGGTCAAACTGCCCGTGTTCCAAACATCTTACTCAACACTGCCCCTCATCTCGATTTGCTGCTGTTAACATTCCAGTTTCACTCTGCCTGGTTTTTTTAAAAAAAAAAACATATTTGTAGTAATTCCTCTTTGAAATGGTTTCAGAGAGTGGAGAAGGAGAGGGAAAATCGCTCATTCGGATTCTTCCATCTTTTAATGCCTTATGGTTGGGAACCAAAGCTTCTTTTCCTCCTCTCTCTCTCTGTGTCTCAACGAAGATAGTATATATTGCAAATCTTATACCAAATGTTTAAGAGAATATGCTTATATATTAATAAAAAAAATCAGCTTTATTTAATCCTAGTTCACCCCATCTCCTCTTTTATACAACAGTAGCTGATAACCGGGCATTGCCCAGGTATTTCTTTCTCCCAAACCTGAAATTGTTCGAGGCATTCCAGACAAATGGTTGTTCAAAATAATCAATGCAATTTCCATCCAGACCCTATTTATATTGATATTTGAGATGGGAATTGCAAAGATCTAGGAGTAAATGCTTGGAGAGGCCTTAGCTCTTATCACATTCTACCTTGAGTAGGAGGGTCTAGTAATTTTATCCCAGCAGGAAGACTTAAGTGCGTTAGTCCTTATTGATAACTATCCAAAGGTGTGTGGCACCTTCACTCCCTTTTTGGACATACAAGTTGGGGGATCTAGGCAGGGGTTAAATGCTCCCAGTTCGGACCGGATCGCCTGATCCGGTAGCAATCTTGGCCGGTGGTTCGGAGAACCGGAAGCAATCGCGGTGCGAGGCTCAGCCCACCGGCCCGGCTGTTGTCACTTCCTGGTTTTACCCAGGAAGTAATGTGTTTTGTACCCTCTGCGCATGCGCAGAAAGGTTTTATGCATGCACAGAGGATGTGCGTGTGCGGTGCGTGTACAGCACTTCTGAACCGGTAAGGAAGGTAAGTAGATTTCACCCCTCGATGTAGGTTGCGAAACTGCAACTTCAATCCTGAACATGCCAAGAATTTGTCTCGATCTCTTCCCTCCTCCTCTAAAATAATTACAGGTAGTCCTCGACTTACGACAGTTCATTTAGTGACCATCACAACAGCACCCAAAAAAGGGATTGACTATCGTTTTTCACACTTACAACCTCCTTGTAACTGTGTGATCAAAATTCAGACGCTTGGCAACTGGTTCGTATTTATGACCGTGGCTGTGATCCCAATTTTGCGACCTTCTGACCAGCTGAAGTCAATGGGGAAACCAGATTCACTTAACAACCGGGTGATTGACGGATCAACGGCAGGGATTCACTTCACCACGGGGGGGCAAGAGAAGTCGCAAACGGGGCAAAACTCACTCAACGAACGCCACGCTTAGCCACGGAAATTTTGAGCTGCATTGTGGTCGTCGTCGAGGACTTTCTGTATTTTAAAAAAAATACATTTCATCATTGCTTCATTTTAAACATAGTTTTAGTAGGTGCTAGAGATGTGCAAAATTTCATTCCAAGGATTCTGCGTTTATCTTCCAGAGTCTACGGTTCGGGATGACCTTAAAATAAATTTGGGATGTGATTTTATCCTCTTCCAAGATAATCACGGTCTAGAAGCAACATGACATAGTCTGAATTCCTTGGAATGTTTCATTCCCCAGAAAGGAATGTTCAATGGGTACCAACAACTTTAAACACACAGAATTTGTAAAGGCAATGACCTCTCGTTTCTTTTACAGCATTCTTTACAGGAGAAGCTAACTGGTTTAAAACTATTAACCTACTCAATGAAAAAGCATCCACAGAGAATTAGTAATACATTTATTGGACTTTAAAAAAAAATACATTTCATCATTGCTTCATTTTAAACATAGTTTTAGTAGGTGCTAGAGATGTGCAAAATTTCATTCCAAGGGATTCTGCGTTTATCTTCCAGAGTCTACGATTCGGGGATGACCTTAAAAATAAATTTGGGATGTGATTTTTATCCTCTTCCAAGATAATCAGGGTCTAGAAGCAACATGACATAGTCTGGAATTCCTTGGAATGTTTCATTCCCCAGAAAGGAATGTTCAATGGGTACCAACAACTTTAAACACACAGAATTTGTAAAGGCAATGACCTCTCGTTTCTTTTACAGCATTCTTTACAGGGAGAAGCTAACTGGTTTAAAACTATTAACCTACTCAATGAAAAAGCATCCACAGAGAATTAGTAATACATTTATTGGACTTTAAAAAAAAATACATTTCATCATTGCTTCATTTTAAACATAGTTTTAGTAGGTGCTAGAGATGTGCAAAATTTCATTCCAAGGGATTCTGCGTTTATCTTCCAGAGTCTACGATTCGGGGATGACCTTAAAAATAAATTTGGGATGTGATTTTTATCCTCTTCCAAGATAATCAGGGTCTAGAAGCAACATGACATAGTCTGGAATTCCTTGGAATGTTTCATTCCCCAGAAAGGAATGTTCAATGGGTACCAACAACTTTAAACACACAGAATTTGTAAAGGCAATGACCTCTCGTTTCTTTTACAACATTCTTTACAGGGAGAAGCTAACTGGTTTAAAACTATCCAAAGGTGTGACACCTTCACTCCCTTTTGGACATACAAGTTGGGGGATCTAGGCAGGGGTTAAATGCTCCCAGTTCGGACCGGATCGCTGATCCGGTAGCAATCTTGGCGGTGGTTCGGAGAACCGAAGCAATCGCGTGCGAGGCTCAGCCCACCGGCCCGGCTGTTGTCACTTCCTGGTTTTACCCAGGAAGTAATGTGTTTTGTACCCTCTGTGCATGCGCAGAAAGGTTTTATGCATGCACAGAGGATGTGCGTGTGCGGTGTGTGTACAGTACTTCTGAACCGGTAAGGAAGGTAAGTAGATTTCACCCCTCGATGTAGGTTACGAAACTGCAACTTCAATCCTGAACATGCCAAGAATTTGTCTCAATCTCTTCCCTCCTCCTCTAAAATAATTACAGGTAGTCCTCGACTTACGACAGTTCATTTAGTGACCATCACAACAGCACCCAAAAAAGGGATTGACGACCGTTTTTCACACTTACAACTGTTGCAGCCTCCTTGTAACCGTGTGATCAAAATTCAGACGCTTGGCAACCGGTTCGTATTTATGACAGTTGCTGTGATCCCAATTTTGCGACCTTCTGACCAGCTGAAGTCAATGGGGAAACCAGATTCACTTAACAACCGGGTGATTGACGGATCAACGGCAGGGATTCACTTCACCACGGGGGGGCAAGAGAAGTCGCAAAACGGGGGCAAAACTCACTCAACGAACGTCACGCTTAGCCACGGAAATTTTGAGCTGCATTGTGGTCGTACGTCGAGGACTTTCTGTATTTAAAAAAAAAAAACATCTATACAATGATCATGATCGTTTGTTTGTTTCCAGATGGTAAGTCATCTGAGTACTAAGTTTGGTTGAAATTGCTCGAGGTCTTCCAGAATTATGCTGGAACATACATACATACATCTGATAGATAGGTAGGTAGGTAGGTAGGTAGGAAGATAGATAGATAGATAGATAGATAGATAGATAGATAGATAGATAGATAGATAGATAGATAGATAGATAGATAGATAGATAGATAGATAGATAGATAGATAGATAGATAGATAGATAGATAGATAGATAAATTTGGCTAGAAGACGCCAGTTTTGCTGCGTTTGTTTCTCCAACTGGTTTTCAAGGTTACAAAAGTTCACAAAAATTGCATTTCCTAATTTTGGGGCAGGCCCAGCTCCTCCTCCTTTTTTCAAGAGATGTGAGGTTTTGAACTTTAGGCGGAGAATGCTAGTCTGATTGTGTTAACCAATTTTATCAAGTTTGCCTGGCATTGCCAGACACGGTAATTAAACTGCGGGGGGTGGGGGGAGATGTAGCGTGATTAGACACACATACACGACAACGTGATAAACCCACTAATTTAAAACTATTAACCTACTCAATGAAAAAGCATCCACAGAGAATTAGTAATACATTTATTGGACTTTTAAAAAAAAAATACATTTCATCATTGCTTCATTTTAAACATAGTTTTAGTAGGTGCTAGAGATGTGCAAAATTTCATTCCAAGGGATTCTGCGTTTATCTTCCAGAGTCTACGGTTCGGGGATGACCTTAAAAATAAATTTGGGATGTGATTTTTATCCTCTTCCAAGATAATCACGGTCTAGAAGCAACATGACATAGTCTGGAATTCCTTGGAATGTTTCATTCCCCAGAAAGGAATGTTCAATGGGTACCAACAACTTTAAACACACAGAATTTGTAAAGGCAATGACCTCTCGTTTCTTTTACAACATTCTTTACAGGGAGAAGCTAACTGGTTTAAAACTATCCACGTAAATTAAAAAGTAAATTAAATCAGCAGACCTTTTTTTACCAAGCTATTGTTGACAGAGTTGGAAGGGACCTTGGAGGTCTTCTAGCCCAACCCCCTGCTCAAGCATTCCAAACAAATGGTTGTTCAAAATAATCTATGCAATTTCCATTCAGACCCTATTTATATTGATATTTGAGATGGGAATTGCAAAGATTTAGGAGTAAATGCTTGGAGAGGCCTTAGCTCTTATCACATTCTACCTTGAGTAGGAGGGTCTAGTAATTTTCCCAGCAGGAAGACTTAAATGTGTTAGTCTTTATTGATAACTATCCAAAGGTGTGACACCTTCACTCCCTTTTTGGACATACAAGTTGGGGGATCTAGGCAGGGGTTAAATGCTCCCAGTTCGGACCGGATCGCCTGATCCGGTAGCAATCTTGGCCGGTGGTTCGGAGAACCAGAAGCAATCGTGGTGCGAGACTCAGCCCACCGGCCCGGCTGTTGTCACTTCCTGGTTTTACCCAGGAAGTAATGTGTTTTGTACCCTCTGTGCATGCGCAGAAAGGTTTTATGCATGCACAGAGGATGTGCGTGTGCGGTGTGTGTACAGTACTTCTGAACCGGTAAGGAAGGTAAGTAGATTTCACCCCTCGATGTAGGTTACGAAACTGCAACTTCAATCCTGAACATGCCAAGAATTTGTCTCAATCTCTTCCCTCCTCCTCTAAAATAATTACAGGTAGTCCTCGACTTACGACAGTTCATTTAGTGACCATCACAACAGCACCCAAAAAAGGGATTGACTATCGTTTTTCACACTTACAACCTCCTTGTAACTGTGTGATCAAAATTCAGACGCTTGGCAACTGGTTCGTATTTATGACCGTGGCTGTGATCCCAATTTTGCGACCTTCTGACCAGCTGAAGTCAATGGGGAAACCAGATTCACTTAACAACCGGGTGATTGACGGATCAACGGCAGGGATTCACTTCACCACGGGGGGGCAAGAGAAGTCGCAAAACGGGGGCAAAACTCACTCAACGAACGTCACGCTTAGCCACGGAAATTTTGAGCTGCATTGTGGTCGTACGTCGAGGACTTTCTGTATTTTAAAAAAAAAACATCTATACAATGATCATGATTGTTCTTTCCGGGCCCTGAATTCCTAGATTAGTGACCCAGTCTCTGAAATAAAGGTTCTTTGGTAAATAGTCTTAATTACCCATTGCTTTGACAGGATGAAAATATCTGGGAGAATATCTGGAGTCGAAAAGCAGAATAAACATTGAGAATAGAGACAAACCGGATCCGTTAAAGTGCTTCAGATCATGGTGTTGACGAAGGAATTTTTCCAACTGTGCCTTGGAAAGCTTAAAAAGCTTATTGTACTCATTAAGTAGATAATAGGATATTTATCTCGATTACTCTCTTTTAAGGTTTTGGGGCAACATCTGCCCCTTCCTCCCTACTTTCCTGCTGGCGGCTTTATTTTCCAAGCAAGCAGATGAGATTTAAGGGTGACCAAAGATAAATTGATCAAAGCTATGTCATCCCCGAACACATTCTGTAGGGTTTGAAGCAGTGGTGAAATCCAATTTTTTTTTTAACTGTCGGCTCTGTGGGTGTGGCTTGATGGGCATGGCAGGGGAAGGATACTGCAAAATCCCCATTCCTACCTCACTCTGGGGCCAGCCAGAGGTGGCGTTTGCCGGTTCTCCGAACTACTCAGAATTTCCGCTACCGGTTCTGCAGAACCTGCTGGATTTCCACCCCTGGTTTGAAGGTAACCTTAAGGACAACCATATTGCGCCCTTTACCTCTAGATGGGAGCAGATGGACAACTCTCCTTGAAGTTAACTTTCTGGACGCGAGAAAAGTCCGTGTTAAGGCACTTAGCGAAAAAAATGACTTGGAATTGGAAGCACAATGGCTATTTTAGAGGATTAGAAGCGTCGGCCAAGATGAGAGATAAAATGAAGCCCAGGGAGAACCTCAGATCTCTCTTGGATAGGACTTGTCCCAATAGGATCCATTCCAGTTGCAAAATCGCCGTGATTTTCAGTTTTGAGCTGTCTGTTGCGAGAAGCTTCCGCGCTGCTATCTGAGGCATAGTAACGGATACGCCACAAAGTATCCGATGGCCGAACCCGCAATCACTCCCAGGAAAATCCACGTGTTGTAAGTCATGACGGCCAGCATCACCAGATAACCCAAAAACACCTGGACCACGTGGACTAAGGTCTCTGCTAGGTGCCATGAAAGACGCCTAGTCAAAAGAAAAGGGAAAAAAGATTTCTTCAGAAGGCAAACAAATCGATTAAAAAGAGATTCTACCCTCCAAGCTTCCCTCTGTCCTGACTTCCATTCTTCCCAAACGCAAATTGAAGAGTGTTTTAACTTAATGAGGCTCCTTGTTTAGAATTTCCACCAACTAGGCGTTTTAGTACCGTGTTTCCCTGAAAATAAGACCCTGTCTTATATTTGTTTGAAACCCTGAAATAAGCGCTTAGCCTTACCGCCATGCGCTCAAAAGCCCAATTGGGCTTATTATTAGGGGATGTCTTATTTTGGGGGAAACAGGGTATCTATATCTTCTATCATCTCTCTCTCTTTCTATATTCTATCTATCTATCTATCTATCTATCTATCTATCTATCTATCTATCATCTATCTATCTATCTATCTATCTTCTACCATGTTTCCCCGAAAATAAGACCCTGTCTTATATTTGTTTGAAACCCTGAAATAAGGGCTTGGCCTTATCGCCATGTGCTCAAAAGACCAATTAGGCTTATTACCAAGGGATGTCTTATTTGGGGGGAAACAGGGTACATCAAATATAGAATAATAGGCTTGGAAGGGATTTTTGAGGTCTTCTAATCCAATCCCCTGCTCAAGCAGGAGAACCTATACCCGTGATGGTGAGCCTATGGCACCGCCTGCCACAGGTGGCACACGGAGCCATATCTATGGGCATGTGAGCATTGCCCTAGCTCAGCTTCAGTTCATTTGCACGCGCCGGTCAGCTGATTTTCGGGCCTTCCAGGCCCACCGGAAGTCAGAAAACGGGTCATTTCCAACCTCCGCAGAGTCTCTGGGAGGGTGGGGAAAGCCGTTTTCGCCCTTCTCAGGCTCCTAGAAAGCCTTTGGAGCCTGGGGAAAGTGAAAAACGGGCCTACCGGTCCCACTGGAAGTCTTGAAATGGGCCATTTCCAGCCTCCAGAGGGCCTTCCCCTGGCGCCAAGAAAGCCTCTGGAGCCTGGGGAGGGCGAAAAATGGGCCTACCAGGCCCACCGTGTCAAAAGGCGAGGAGCAGGATGCATTGAATTATTGTTGTGCCTCGTCCCCCCTCCTCTCCTCAGCCGGGCCCCTCCTGTCGCCTCCCGGGCCTGCTATCAGATTCAGAGTCTGATAATGAAGAGGAACGGCCTGGCATGCCTCCAGCCCCCGAACCTGGCCCCATGCCCAAAAGTGACTCTGAGAGTGAGGGGGACGGACCGGTAAGGCTTACCTCAGAAGCACCGATTCCTTTGGCCCAGCTCCGGAGCCAGAACCAGGCCAGTCGGAGGACGTAATGAGGTCATCATCCCCTGATTCCTCCCTTCCTCAGGCTATGCCTTAAGACCCAGCTGATAATCATACTAATCAAGCCTGGATTGACCCGCGCTTCAGAAGATTAGAGAGGCGGCGTCATCAAAGGGAAGGGTGGGGCAGAAGCCCCACCCCACAGGATATATAAGGAGCTTTGGGACTGCTCTCAGTTCCACAGGAAGCAAATTAGCTGAACCGTGTCGAAGTGAGCTGAAGTCTTAATCTGTTTGAACCTTTTGGCAGGCAGCTGCGTTTTCTCAGCCAGGACTGATAGGAGCCGTGAACCCACTGGCTGTAGGCCAGCTCGTTACTCCAGAGTGAGGACAGAGACAGAACAGCACCTCTCTAAATAAGAGTCTCAGCAAGTGGCAACGCTTAGCTGACCTTTTAAAAAAACAATAGGAGCAGAGGGGCTTGCTTAATGCATGAGAGATTTTGGGGAAATCCGAGACCTAAACTTGAAAGTTGAAAAAGTAGCCTGGCAGGGCAGAACAGGAGATTTTTCCTTGCTTTTGCTAAAACGAAAGTCAACCTGTATGGACCTGCCCATATAAAATCGGGAACCAAACTAACGCTGAATAAGATTTAGACATGTATCTTTTATATGATTCTTAATCTGGGCCCGAATAGCTTTTTTTTTTTTCCCCACCCTTTCAAACGAAGGAATTTTTGACTCGGCTACACACACCACAGCTGGAGAATGTTTAACTATTCCCCTTCGGGGGGGGGGACAAAAATATACAATAAAAACGGGGAAGATTTGCTGAAAAAGTTTTAATTTTTTTGAGAACGTGAGTGCTATCAATAGGAAGCCTGGACAAACCAAGCCGTGTTTTGCAAGTTGGCGAGTTAGCACAAACCGGAGCACAGCTCTCGGTGTGGCCTTAAAACAAAGGTGCCCTTTGTGAAGCGGGCATTGCCGTTTCAAAAATCATGCGCCAGCTGTAACTGGAAAGCGGGGATGGGGAGAATATAACACACAACACACACACACACACAGAGTGTTTTCCTTACTTCTTTAGGGAACTGGTGGCTGATCCCACATCTGAGTTCACGGAATTCCCTTCTCTGAGGTTTTCCTGACTGATGCTAGGGGCCACGGCCATCTGTGAGTGTTGGATCAGTTTTGCCTTGCCAACTTTGATGCCTTCATATAACACGGTGAATAGCATGATGACGAACACAGAGAGCACCATCCCTGTTAAACACAGCAGAAACAGAGATAGGGGCTCGTAAAGGAGAAGAGAATACAGAATTAACAGACTTGGAAGGAGCCTTGGAGGTCTTCTAGTCCAGCCTCCCTACTCTGGAGGGACCTGAGTCATTTAGAACCTATGTCACCTATGTCATTTAGAGTAGAATTTAGACTAGAATAGAATTCTTTATTGGCCAAGTGTGATTGGACACACAAGGAATTCGTCTTGGTCCATATGCGCTCAGTGTACATAAAAGCCTCTGGCCTCTGTGGCTCAGACTGGTAAGAGAGTCTGTTATTAACACAGCTGCCTGCAATTACTGCAGGTTCAAGTCCCACCAGGCCCAAGGTTGACTCAGCCTTCCATCCTTTATAAGGTAGGTAAAATGAGGACCCAGATTGTTGGGGGGCCAATAAGTTGACTTTGTATATAAATATACAAATAGGATGAAGATTATTGCCAACATAGTGTAAGCCGCCCTGAGTCTTCGGAGAAGGGCGGGATATAAATGCAAATTTAAAAAAAGAGAAAAAAAAAGAAAAGATACCTTCATCAAGGTACAACACTTACAACACTTAATGATAGTCATAGGGTACAAATTTAACACTTAAATGATGATCATCGGCTACAAATAAGCAATCAGGAAACAATCTCAATATAAATCGTAAGGATACAAGCAACAAAGTTACAGTCGCACAGTCGTAAGTGGAAAGAGACGGGTGATGGGAACGATGAGAAGATTAATAGTAGTGCAGATTTAATAAATAGTTTGACAGTATTGAAGGAATTGTTTTTTTAGCAGAGTGATGGCATTCGGGGGGAAAACTCTTCTTGTGTCTAGTTGTTCCGGTGTGCAGTGCTCTATAGCGTCGTTTTGAGGGTAGGAGTTCATTTCAGACAAATGTTCCCCAAACTCTTCTTAGAAACCTCCAGTGTTGGAGCAGTTACAACTTCTAGAGGCAAATTGTTCCACTAGTTGATTGCTCTGACTGTCAGGAAATTTCTCCTTAGTTCTAAGTTGCTTCTCTCCTTGATTAGTTTCCAGCTGTTGCTTCTTGTCCTGCCTTCCGATGCTTTGGAAAATAGGTTAATAACTATTAATCTTCTCATCGTTCCTATCAGCCATCTCCTCCCACTTACGACTGTAACTTGTTGCTTGTATCCTTATGATTTACATTGATTGTTTCCTAGTATGATTCGATTGCTTATTTGTACCCTATGACCGCTATTGTGTTGTACCTTATAATTCTTGACGAATGTATCTTCTCTTTTTATGTACACTGAGAGCGTATGCACCGAAGACAAATTCCTTGTGTGTCCAATCACACTTGGCCAAGAAAGAATTCTAATCTAGTCTAATCTACCGGGAGTTATAGTTCTGCAAAATTTAGCGGGTTGGTGCTTTGCACTTTGGTGGGCCTGTCTGCGCGCAGCGAAGATGTGGGTGTGACAAACATCCACCTCCAACTTTTGTTCGCTCGGGAGCCACGGGTGCAATTAAGTCAGGGAATTGGGTTTCTTCCCAGGGGGTTGAACAACTTGTCTTAGCTGGCTGGATTTGCTCCTTGCTTCTCTTCTGACTCCTGGGGGAGAAACAAAACTAAACACAAAAGTGCTTTTTAAACACCCCCCCCCTTCCTGCTGAAAAGTGCTGCCTTGCCAGGTCAGACTTGACTAATAAAATCAGTTCCCTTGTCTCTGCTTATCTGGATGCCTTAATCAAAAGCCGCGGTTACTCCTTGTTTCTTGATCAACCAGCCAAACTGGATCGGATCTTGCCAAAGCCAACAAGAAGGGAAAGATCAAGGATGGGAACCGTCAGGATTTACCGATGCTTGCCTTCTTTATTTTGGAAGCGATCTGATTTGGCTGCCAGGCAGTGGTGAAATTCAAATTATTTTACTAGGGTTCTGTGGCCGTGGCTTGGTGGGCGTGGCAGGGGAAGGACACTGCAAAATCTCCATTCCCACCCCACTCCAGGGGAAAGGATATTGCAAAATCTCCATTCCCTTCCCACTCCAGGGAAAGGATACTGCAAAATCTCCATTCCCTCCCTATTCCTGTGGGAAGGATATTGCAAAATCTCCATTCCCTCCCCACTCCTGTGGGAAGGATACTGCAAAATCTCCATTCCCTCCCCATTCCTGTGGGAAGGATATTGCAAAATCTCCATTCCCTTCCCACTCCAGGGAAAGGATACTGCAAAATCCCCATTCCCTCCCCACTCCTGTGGGAAGGATACTGCGAAATCTCCATTCCCACCCCACTCCAGGGGAAGGATACTGCAAAATCTCCATTCCCTCCCTATTCCTGTGGGAAGGATATTGCAAAATCTCCATTCCCTCCCCACTCCTGGGGGAAGGATATTGCAAAATTGCCATTCCCTCCCCACTCCTGGGGGAAGGATATTGCAAAATTGCCATTCCCTCCCCACTCCTGGGGGAAGGATATTGCAAAATCCCCATTCCTTGCAAATATATACATAGCTGTTCCCCTTCTCTGTTGCACTGTTATTTTTTGTGACACTTAAAAGAACTCTTAGCGTTCCATCGAGAACAGTTGCATTGTCTCTAAAGCAGTTGCTATGGTTCTTGTGGCTTTCAAGTCCACATTTTGGTTCTGGGAAAAACACTCTCGAGTCAAGTGTTGGAAGGAAATCTGAGCTGCTATGTCAACAGGGCAAATTACGCATTGCCAAAAGCTCAGATTTCATATAATCGCTCCAGCTTTGGAAGACCGTTCTTTGGTTGGGCAGCTTCTGTTTTCCTTAGATAGGTTCGTTTGCTTACCTCCTGCGCTGTGGACATCCCAGAAGTCAAACAGGAGAATCACTTGATCTGAGAAAAAGAAATGCATCTGTAGGAGATTTGGAGAAGGGGGAGGCAAAAGAAAACCAACACAATTAAAAACATAAGTATGCCTCTTTTGGCTAGCTAGACATTTGATTTCAATGGACGGTGCTGTTCGATGTGGACTGTAATACTCCAGGTGTCCACTAGACGGCAGCAAAGGTATGCAGAAAAGATCCTTTGGAGCCCTCTAGAGGTCTTCCACATTGTTTCAGCTTGAATCTGATAGCTGTAACCATATAAGGGACGTAGAATCAGAGGGCTAAAAGAAGGCTTGGAGATCTCATGGGCAGGTGTCCTTATGCCATTGCAGACAAATTGTCCAATTTTTACTGGAAAACCTCATGTGATGGAGATGGAGGTAGACTGATTAGATGATAGACTGAAAGAGAGAGATGGATTAGATAGATGATAGATAGATAGATAGATAGATAGATAGATAGATAGATAGATAGATAGATAGATAGATAGATATAGATGATTGATAGATATAGATGATAGATAGATCGATCGATAGATAGATGATTGATAAATATATATGATAGATAGATATAGATAGATGATTGATAGATATAGATGATAGATAGATAGATAGATAGATAGATAGATGATTGATAGATAGATAGATAGATAGATAGATAGATAGATAGATAGATAGATAGATAGATAGATAGATAGATAGGTAGGTAGGTAGGTAGGTAGGTAGGTAGGTAGGTAGGTAGGTAGGTAGGTAGATGATTGATAGATAGATATAGATGATAGATATATATATCGATAGATAGATAGTTCAATAGATAGATAGATTCATTGGACCTCATATTTGTTCTCTATGCAATCTGTCTGGTAAACTCACAAGATTCATTTTTCTGTACAGTAATTGAGACTAAACTGATTTTAAATTTAATAACAGCAGCAAGATTACTGATAGGACAGTATTGGAAGAAAAAAAGAAGTACCCACAATAGAAGAATGAATATTGAAAGTTGCCAATTTGGCTGAGATGGCAAAAATCTCAGCCTTTTTGAAAGACAATACGCAAGAAAGATACTTAAAGGAATGGAAAAAATGGATTGACTATATTCAAAACAGATATCAGATGAAGAGATATCAGACTGCCTTTGAATGATTAGGATGTATTACTTCTGATTGTTTTGGGGGAGGTTAGGAACGGATGAGAATTGTAGGAGTATAATAGAGTTGGGAGGGAAACATTTTTAGCATATGTTTGTTTTATTTTTAACTATACCTTATGTTTGTTCCGGGAAGTTGGGGGTTTGTGAAGGAGAGGGAGGGTGGGGAAAAGGGGAAAAAAATTTTTGTAAAACTTTTTGAATTAAAAAAAAAAGATTCATTTTTCTCGCCATGGACATGTATACATCTGAACTAGACTGTTGTTTCTCTGTGTCATATAATATATGTGGGTATATGCATAATTTCTGTATTTCTTTCTTTCATGTAGCGTGTATTGAAGGTGACCCTTTGAGAGCTGTACACAATGAAATTTAATTTTAATGTATGCTGATTAGTGTACATTCAAAGTGACAATAAAGTCCTATTCTATTCTATTCTATTCTATTCTATTCTATTCTATTCTATTCTATTCCATTCCATTCCATTCCATTCCATTCTCTATTCTATTCTATTCTATTCTATTCTATTCTATTCTATTCTATTCTATTCTATTCCATTCCATTCCATTCCATTCCACATTCTCTATTCTATTCTATTCTATTCTATTCTATTCCATTCCATTCCATTCCATTCCACTCCATTCCAATTTGTATTGTATTGTATTGTATTGTATTGTATTGTATTGTATTGTATTGTATTGTACTCTACTGTACACTATTCTACACTACTCTACTCTACTTCGTATTCTATTCTATTCTATTCTATTCTATTCTATTCTATTCTATTCTATTCTATTCTATTCTATGCCATGCCATGCCATGCCATGCCATGCCATTCTATTCTATTCTAAATAATTAACAAAAGAGGCCAATTTACAATTTTGTTTTTTTCAGAAATTAATACTTTCTTGAATGGGATGAAACCAGGTGGAATGGAACAATTAGCAGGCAATTGGAGGCAAGTCCACATATAATCTCTTGCCATGCTGGTTAGTATGAAACAATAGGCCAATTCTGTATATGGTCATTTTTTTTATCATGTGAGCTGTTTCTATTTATGGGTAACCCATGATTATCCGTCATCTTATTCCACCTAATTGATGCCTCTTGCTTTTCCTTCCCATCAGAGTTGTAAAGGCAGTTTGGAAATACACCTGGTCTTTTCGCAAAGCATTAGCCTCCAGGAATTTCAGCTTTTCAGTTGCACCTTTGTGCCTGGAACCCTCTGTCAGAAAGGCTATCCAAACCCTACTGGCACTGATGATGTTACCTAGTTGGGTCATGAAACGTTTGCAAGAAAACAATCCAGCTCAGAGAGACAACCGAGGACCCCCACAGTCCTCTTCCTCCTCCCTTTCTCTACTTCTCAAACCCCACTCCCTACTGGCACTGATGATGTTACCTAGTTGGGTCATGAAACGTCTGCAAGAAAATAACCCCACAGTCCTCCTCAATTGTGGTCCTAAGGCGAGGACCATCCATCCATGGTCTGTTTTGTCTCGGCAGATGCTCTTCCGTGCCTCGATCCGGGAAAATATTTGGAAGCCGTTGTCTCCCAACCCTGGTATTCGTGCTTCTTATTAACCTGGAGTTTGCCGAGGTTTGGATAGGTGTGTAGGCGAGACTGGATGTGCCTAGGTGTGGTAAGAGTGAGCACAAGTGGGGCAGGAAAAAAAAAAACATGCAACGCCAGCCAACTACAACAACAGACGGTTTCTCAATCTGCAAGGGAGATTTTTGGATGGAAGTGGTGACACTCGAATCAGGTGGCTCTTTATGTAACCACTCCTGTAGGAGGAAGTTTAAGAAAACTCATGCAAATCCCGAAGCGAGAAGGGAGGTAACTCACACCCACACACGCACACAATCACGCCTGGATACAGTGTGTCTTTCAGGGTTCCCTGGTGCTCTCTGAGTAGGGGTTGTTTTCTTGCAGACGTTTCGTGACCCAACTAGGTAACGTTATCAGTGTTATCATCATCCAAAGAACCACCTAAACCTCTCCCACCAACTCTGACAGGGCAAGCCCAGAATGGAATATAAATCGAGAGCAAACTGATAACACTGATGATGTTCCCTCACTGGGTCATGAAACGTCTGCAAGAAAACAACCCAGCTCAGAGAGCACCAAGGACCCTCACAGTCCTCCTCCTCCTCTCCTCAAACCCTACTGCCTTCTAGTGCTGATGATGTACCGTAGTTGGGTCATGAAACATCTGCAAGGAAATAAACTCAGAGAGCACCAAGGACTCCATAGTCGTTCCTCCTCCTCCTCCTCCTCCTCTAAACCCCACTCCCTTCTAGCACTGATGATGTTACCTAGTTAGGTCATGAAACACCTGCAAGAAAACAACCCAGCTCAGAGACAGCACCAAGGACCCCACAGTCCTCCTCCTCCCTTTCCCTTTCTTTCTCTTCTACTCCTCAAACCCCCCTCTCCTCTAGCACGGATGATGCTACCTAGTTGGGTCATGAAACGCCTGCAAGAAAAAAACCCCGCCTCAGAGAGCACCAAGCGCTTCTCATTTCCACCCTGAGCTACCAACATTCTTCTTGATAGATTGCGTTTTCATGTGCTGCAAATTTATCCAAGCAGTTCTGGAGAAGCGAAATAGAGACTGAGGGTTTTGAACCCTCAGTTGCTTAAGCAGGTATTTCGGGCAAGTTCGCCAACCCCCCCAAAAATGTACGTGATCCCTGAACGTGATCTTCCCCCTGCCCCGATCAAGGATAGACCACCTACCCAAAATAGCGCTTCAACCTCTTATTTTTTTTTTGCTAACGGTTACTTTCAGCTTTGCCTTATTTTCTATTCCAACGTTCCCCAACCTTCTGGCTTTGTGGATCGTAGGAGGGGAACAGGGGAGAGGGGACAGCACATGTGCCCCCTACTCATGCAAATGGAGCCCTGCGCATTCCCAAGGTTCACAAGGTTAAGTGTAGCAATGTATGCACGCTCCCACTTTTGCGGCCCGGTTTCAAACGGGCCATATCCCGGGGGAATAGAGAGACCCCTGTTCTGTTCACTTTTACACTCCCTCCCCCCCAGACCAACTAACACAACTGTGTTTGTGACAGGAAGTTCCTTGCCGAACTGCCTCAGAAAGTTTCTACTCGGCCGGCAGTTGTTTGCAGTAGTGTGAGTCCTCGGTTTCTCCCCACCCACCCACCCGCTTCTGTTTTTGAGCAAGGGAAGAGGAACACGGTGTGTAATTCGCCTTTTTGCAATCCTACTCGAGAACTGAAGGCGTGGGAGTCCGGTTCACAGAGAACCAGTACTGGTTGACATTATAGGAGGACAGCTGTTTTAACAACGGTTCAACGCTTCGGGAACCTGGTGGCTGGTTTCTCCAACGGACACATTCTATTAAGGCCATCGGCCTTCCTCAGGACCAACCCATAAGCTTCCCCCCAATTTTTTTTTTAAAAAATATGTTTTATTTGCAGTTTTCCTTTAACAGCTGTACATATTTTGTGGAGAGTGTATTGACTGGGTCACTATACTTTTTACACAATGCTAACAGAAATAATACAATTCAATATACATAATCCTAACCTTCCAATTTAGAACCTTAACAGGCACCTTATAATTATAATACATTTCTTTTATAATCCAGGGTGGATAATACTATTTTCCCAATTTGTACTCCTCTTTCTCCCCTGCCGCACCATTTGTTGGGGTTCTTCTACATTCACATCTTTGTCTTTAAACAATACCATTCTCTCTTTAGGATTCTTTGTCACTTTCTTCAGAAATACATTTAGACATCGATAAATAAAAATAATAAATATAAATCGATAAATAAAATAATAGCAGAAAAAATAATTGCTACCAACCTGCCTTCCATTGAGGACCTGTATACTGCACGAATCAAGAAGAGGGCCGTGAAAATATTTACAGACTCCTCGCATCCTGGACATAAATTGTTTCAACTCCTACCCTCAAAACGATGCTATAGAGCACTGCACACCAGAACAACTAGACACGTTTTTTCCCGAAGGCCATCACTCTGCTAAACAAATAATTCCCTCAACACTGTCAAACTATTTACTAAATCTGCACTACTATTAATCTTCTGATAGTTCCCATCACCAATCTCTTTCTACTTATGACTGTATGACTGTAACTTTGTTGCTGGCAATCCTTATGATTTATATTGATATATTGACCATCAATTGTGTTGTAAATGTTGTACCTTGATGAACGTATCTTCTCTTTTATGTACACTGAGAGCATATGCACCAAGACAAATTCCTTGTGTGTCCAATCACACTTGGCCAATAAAAAATTCTATTCTGTTCTATTCTATTCTATTCTATAACATTATCCTGCCTAAGCAGGGGGTTGGACTAGAAGACCTCCAAGGTCCCTTCCAACTCCGTTATTCTATTCTATTCTGTTATTTCTTCATACAGTCTATTTGTTGTCCCCTGTTGAGTGACTAATATTTTAATATTTTAAAAATTACTCAATATTCCACAACAATTCCAATATCCCAATTATCTAGAAACACCAATAAGGCCAATTGTTAGCAAGGTTTAATCAGTCCCGGGATTATATCTCCAAGTCCCCTAAATTTCTAGTCCTTAAAAGTTATAAGTTTCAATGTACTTTTTACACACTGTTTAATAATAATAATAATAATAATAATAATAAAAATAATAATAATAATAATAAGAAGAAGAAGAAGAAGAAGAAGAAGAAGAAGAAGAAGAAGTTACCTAATCATAGCCTTCTAACCTTAATTTTTTTGTGATTATAGCACATTCTATTATCTATAGATATGTGTACTATTGTTTTCCCAATTTATACTTTCTTTTTGTTCTTTTCTTTTTTTAATACAGTCACCATATGGAAAGGTATTTTGTCTCTATCCATCATCTCTTGTCCTTTTTAAAATTCCATTGTTTATTGACTTTTTGGTCACTCTTTTGTATCTCTCTCTTGGAATCTTATATCTCTTTTTCACATTTTTATACAAGCTATTCCCCCTGGCTTACCCCAAAATTATGTCTTTTGATGAAGAAAGTTAGTTAGAAAAGGCAGCTACCAGACTCCAGATTTTTTTCCCCTCCGTCTAATATCTGAACTCGGTGACTCTTAAGAAGTTTATAGGTTTCCACTTTCGTGTGTCTCAAAGTTGGTTGACCAACCCATCTATTTTTAATCGCAGCTTGCCTACCATTCCGGTTTATGTTGCCTTCAGCACTCTGCCTTTCATTTTCTAACTCGCTTTGTTAATGGAAGAGTGGCTGTATAACAAACATATTTTTTAACAACAACAATATTTTTTAACAACAACAACAACTTAAAGAGACCAGGGAGAAGTTTTGAGACTGGCACTACCATCCTGGTATCGACTCTTTTTTTTTGTTGCAACAATTTCTAAGACAAAGTAACAGCGAAACAAAACATTGACTTGAGCAAAGAAGGATCACGGGTCCAAATAAAAGACAGCAGCGTTGGAAAGGATTGAAATCAACGGGCGAGTCCCTTATGGCTACATTTAAGGCAAAAAGTGGCCGAAGTTGTACAAGATTAAAAAGGATCGACCGATTCCTAGTCGGTCCAGTTTTTTAAATATATATATATCTCAAAAACGGTATTTCTGATCACCGCCCTGAGCTTAATTTCGTAGGGATTCCCAGAAGAAAAGAGCGGAAAAGCCAACTCCCCACCCCTTGCAAATTGAAAATATGACTTACTGGCATCATCGCGATTTCTCTTCTATTTTTTTTCCCCCCACTTCTTCTTTTCGCTGCTGGTTTGTTTATTTTTTCCCCCTTTTTTTCCCCTCCCAGGTAAAAAAAGCAGGAATTAAATACAAGGCGGGCGAGCTTTTAATGCGATCCTGAAGTGTTTGCTCGCCTTCCCTTCTCCCTTGCTAGCAGGTCCCGCCTATGGCGAGGCGCACCTCTCTCCCAGGTTAATTAAATAATGACAGAGATAGGCAGGCATCAAGGCTTCTGCCAAGCCATTACGGGAGGCGCAAGGCACGCTGGGGATTGTAGTTTCTGCCTCTGGATTTCGCCCCGCCCCCAACCCTAGATTTCATCTTAAGCAAACAGCGCATCCTGCTGCGCGCTTTGCGTGAGCAGATGTTCATCCAAAGACGTGGGTGGATCTTTTAAAGGCCATCCGATCCGTCCAATTTGTTTTTTTTTTAATTTAATTTGTCACAACAGTATACAAAAACATTGTCATAGTAAAAAAAGAAAACATATCATTATATATATATTATATATAATTTTAAATATTGCTCCCAGAAGCACGAAGCTGAAGCCTGAAGATGACGAATGAGACTTCGTCGAAACGTCGCCAAGACACTTCCAATTTTACACGGGAGAAAACCCGAACAACCAAAGACCTACATACAAACACCCGTAAAGGGTCTCTTATGGACTACAATTCCCATGACCTGGATGACTGAGAATCCCTGCTATACAATTTGGGACGAACACCCTTGGAATGTGGTGGGAGTAGGAATGGGTTGCCAGAAGTGGGGGGGGGAGCGGGGATGGCAGACTACAGGAACCATTGGCACTACTCAGGTGACCCTGAGGACATAGATAAACTTCAAACCTAAGTCCCAAAAGTGCTTTTTTCAAGAGGCATCTGGACTTTCTGGTTTTTCTTTGAAGACGTTTCCCTTCTCATCGAAGAAGCTTCTTCAGCTCTGCCAGGATAGTGGGAAAAGGAAGGATGTATATTCCTTGCGGGCAGCTCATCTCATCCCATCCCATCCCATCCCATCTCATATTCTATTCTATTCCATTCCATTCCATTCTCCCTTCCTTCTCTCCCTCCCTTTTTCTCTTTTCTTCCCCTCTTCCTTCCTTCCCTCCTTCTCTTCTCCCTTCCTTCTCTCCCTCTCTTGTTCTCTTCTCCCTTCCTTCTCTTCTTCCTTCCTTCTCTCCCTCCCTTATTCTCTTCTCCCTTCCTTCTTTCCCTCTCTTGTTCTCCCTCCCTCCCCTCCTTCTCTTCTCTTCTGCCTTCCTTCTCTCCCTCCCTTATTCTCTTCTCTTCCCTTCTGCCTTCCTTCCTTCCTTCCCTCCTTCGATTCTCCCTTCCTTCTCTCCCTCTCTTGTTCTCCCTCCCTTATTCTCTTCTCTTCCCTTCTCCCTCCCTCCCTCCTTCTCTTCTCCCTTCCTTCTCTCTCTCCCTCCCTTATTCTCTTCTCTTCCTTCCTTCCTTCCTTCCTTCTTTTCTCCCTTCCTTCTCTCCCTCCCTTATTCTCTTCTCTTCCCTTCTCCCTCCCTCCCTTTCTCCTCTCCTCTCCTCTCCTCTCCTCTCCTCTCCTCTCCTCTCTTCAGCTACACATGCCTAGTTCCCTTAACTTATCTTATTTTTACATTTCTTTTCCATCTAATCTGGTGTCTCCAGGCATTTTACGGAGGCTACAGATCTACACACACACACACCCTCTACGCCAGCCTGCCTTGCAACTGGATGTTTTCTGATGCAGACATTGCCCAAGGAGAAGGCCAAGCACTCTATGGCAGGGCTTTCCAAATACTTTTGCACACGAAGGGGTTTCCGTTGGACGTTTTGACAGATGTTTCCGCTCACAGGCCGGACTGTCAGTTTGCATTTCCTGCCTTCCCTCCGTGCAGCTTTTGCTTTTGATTTCACAGGAGAAAGTGGGAGGACTGGCAAGCCACCCTTTCTCTTTTCCACCCCTGTTCCAAGCCTTGCAGAGGGGTTTCACTTAGCATCATAAATTTTGGGCTCCGTTTTGGTCGTTAACTCGAGGGCTACCAAGGCTCTGTCCGGACATCGTAGTGAACCCAAACGCAGCTTGGACAATGGAGTGTTTTGTAAATCCAGCTGCAGACATCTGGAAGGAACATGGGAGGACAGGTTATAGAATAGAATTTTTTTTTTAATTGGCCAAGTGTGATTGGACACACAAGGAATTTGTCTTGGTGCATACGCTCTCAGTGTACATAAAGGACAAGATACGTTCATCAAGAATCATAGAATAGAATAGAATAGAATAGAATAGAATAGAATAGAATAGAATAGAATAGAATAGAATAGAATAGAATTTTTTATTGGCCAAGTGTGATTGGACACACAAGGAATTTGTCTTTGGTGCATACACTGTCAGTGTAAATAAAAGATACCTTCATCAAGGTACAACACTTACAACACTTAATAATGGTCATAGGGTACAAATTTAACACTTAACGATACAACACTTAATGATAATCACGGGGTACAAATAAGCAATCAGGAAACAATCAATATCAATATAAATCATAAGGATTGCCATAAGGATTATGGATTTAGCATCTTCAACCAACCCAGATCACTCGGGCAACATGGGCCCGGTTGAACACAAGGTTGACCACACAGTTGGCTTGTTTCAACGCATCATATGGTACGGGCAGGCCTCGACATACGACCACAATTGAGCCCCACGTTTATGTTGCTAAGTGAGAAATTTGTTAAGTGAGCTTGGCTCCCGTTTTATGACTTTCCTTGCCAGGTTTGTTAAGTGAATCACTTCCGTTGTTAAAATTCGTAACCCGGCTGTTGTGTGGACCTGGCTTCCCCGTTTGACTTGGCTTGTCAGAAGGTGGGAAAAAGGGATCAGTCTCACACACAAACACACAAACACACATACAGGACTCTGGAACTGTCATAAATGTGAATCATTTTTCAAGCATCCGAATGTAGATCAGGTGACCATGGGGATGCTGCAATGGCCATAAGTGTGAAAAAAGGTCATGGTTCCCCACCCCCCTCTTTTTAAAAAAATTTATAACATTTTATTAGATTGTAGAATAAAATATAAAAAGTACAAAAGCAAACCGGAGGGCACAGTGGGAAGGCGAAGGGGAAAGAAAAGTGAATAGAATATAGTAGAATATAGAATATAATATAGAATATAAAACATAATATAGAATATAATGTATAGAATATAAAATATAATATAGAATATAATGTAGAATATAATATAATAGAAAATATAGAATATAATATATATAAATATATAGAATATAATATATTATATAATGTAGAATAGATATATAGAATAGATAATATAGAATAGAATAGAATATAGAATATAATGTAGAATATAATGTAGAATATAGAATAGAATATAGAATATAATGTAGAATGTAGAATATATATAGAATATATTATAGAATAGAACAGAATGTAGAATATAATGTAGAATATAAAGAATAGAATGTATATAGAATAGAATGTAGAATAGAATGTAGAATGTAGAATGTAGAATATAGAATAGAATATAGAATAGATAGATAGATAGATAGATAGATAGATAGATAGATAGATAGATAGATAGATAGATAGATAGAATATAGAATATAGAAAATATAATGTAGAATAGAATATAGAATATAATATAAATATAGTATAGAATAGAATAGAATATAGAAAATATAATGTAGAATATAATATAGTACAGAATATAGATATAGAATAAAATAAGGAATAGAACAGAATGGAACAGAACAGAATAGAATAGGGAATAGGAATAAGGGACCTTGGAGGTCTTCCAGTCCAGCCCCCTGCTCAAGCAGGAGAACCTATACCAGCAAGAGAGAGAGAGAGAGAGAAATATAACTCCCTCTGTTGCAGTACAATAAAGCATGAACATCGAACCTCAACTTTTAACTTTCCCATAACAATACAAACCAGCCACATCTAATAACCAAAAACGACCGGACGTCCCTTTCCCCCCAATAATAAACGGTCACTAAACGAACCATCCTAAATCGGGGACCCCCTTGCCTGCAGCTTATTGAGGGGGAGGTTGCGGCCGGCCCACCTCCATCCTCGTGGTAGCTTACTCAGCACAGCCGCTGTCGGCCACCCATCCCCTCCCTCCCTGCTTGTCTACCCATCTCCCCATCTCCCCATCTCCTCCTCCCTCCGCCCTCTTCACAGCGGCGCGGGGGCCATCCGCAGCGGATGCTGCGCAGGGCAGCTCTCCGATTGGTCCCTCCCGGCCGTGACGTGGGCGGCGGCACCACCGATTTCTCTGCATCAGCATCACAATCCGGGCCACGCCCTGCGTGGACCGCCTGCCCATCTTTCCCCGGCGCGGGCGCGCGCGCGCGCGCGGCAGGGGTGGGTAGGTGGGGGGTGGGGAGAGAGAACAGTCAGCTGAGCCTGCCTGTCTAAAGCGCAAGGATTTTCTTCTCCTCCTCCTCCTCCTTCCTCTTCTTCGCGTTATCCTTTCCAGCAAAGCCGGAGTGGTGGGGGCAAAAAAAAAAGGCGGAAAAAGAAAGAAAGAAAGAAGGAAGGAGAGAGAGGGGGGAAAAAAGGAAAGAAAGAAAGAAAGGAGGGGTTTCCCCTTCTCCCAAGACACCCCACCAGCACCAACCCAAAAGAGAGAAGGAGCCACCGGAGACGTCATGGCACCCGCTGGCTTGAAAGCCGTGGTGGGAGAAAGTAAGATGACCTATTTTCGTGGTTCCCCCCCTCCCTTTTTCTTTTCCTTCTATGTCTCCGGATTGCATGAACCAGAGGAAGGGGGCTGCGTGGGACCCTCTCCCCCTTTTTAAAGGGGAAAGATGTTATTTCTGGCAGCGATCTGGGGATTTCAAAGGCCTCGGGCGGGGGGGTCTCCAAAGGTTTTTCCAAGCCTTTTTTTTTCTTCCTAGGGTCCTGTCTGTCTGTCTATCTATCTATCTATCTATCTATCTATCTATCTATCTATCTATCTATCTATCTATCTATCTATCTATCTATCTATCTATCTATCTATCTGTATCTATTCTAAGAGCAAGTAGATTTTTGCGCGACGGTTTTGCGCTGGGAAACCTGCCTGGCTTAGGAACGCGGGGGAGAAGGATGGAAAGAGAAAAAGCGTAGGAGGGGAGGGATGAGGCTGGGTGGGAGAACGAACGTTGCTCAGGAGGGAGGTAGAGAGGGAAGTGGGGGGGGGGAGGCTGGGCTTGTAGCAGCCATTGACGGTGCAAAAAAAAAAAAAAAAAGTGGGGAGAAGAAGAGGAAGATAAAGCGGATTCGAGCCAAGCTAGGTTTTTCCTGCGAAGCTGAATCCTGCTGCTGTATTTTATTTCATTTTTATTTCCTGCAAGGTGGGGTGGGTGGGTGTGAGTGTGTAAAAGAGGTAATGGATTAATATTTTGCAGTTGAGTAGAGCGATTTCATCGCTTAGAATGCAACGTAGTTTTATTCTTCAAGGATGAATAATAAAAGGGTGAGAAATGTTGTAATTTCTCTGGGGTGCATCCCCCCCCCCCAGATTTCTTTACGCTTAGGAGGGGAGAGGTATTGCTGGAGGCTAAAATGTTTTTGCAAAATGAGCATTGCTGGGCAAGATCGGTTTTGGCTGATGGGTTTTTTGTTGGTTGTTTTTTTTTAAAGATGCATGGATATTTTTTCCCCTGTATCTTTCTCTGCCTGTCATATTTTCTGCCCCCCTCCCCCCCCCACAGTTCAACGAAGAAAAAAATAAGAATAAAATCTTGGTAAATAGATTGGAGTGTAAATCTGGCAGCAACCTTGCAAAAAAACAATTGGGGGTGGGGGGTGTTTAGGAATGAAGAGGTAGCAAAGATGTAAAATGATCTCCTGTCTTTTTCTCCTGTCTATTCCAGCCTTTTTTTTTAAAAATAGTACATTAAGGAGCAGGAAAGCCCCCTCTTAATTCTAGGGTGGGGGGAGGTTGTAACTAAATTCTTAAAGCAATTCCTTTTGAACCGTTTGCAGAGTCTCAATGCTCCCCCACCTCCTTCATTTTGCCCTCCCCGCATCCCCCCAAAAATTGATTTCCCTCTACGCACATCTCTGATTTTTTTAAAAAGAAGAGGGGAGGCTGTTTTGCACACGGTCCATAAATGTTGTTTATTGCTCCCGTTTAGTTCTGGGGGTTTTGGTCACTGCATTCTAAGATCTGGAGGACAGGTCACTAAAGTCCATTTTCCCTTCCTCCCCTTCCCGAATGCTGACATGCTTAAAAAAATAATTAACAATACAGCCTGCAAAAATTGGAGCGTTTTTGCATTCGGACCCAACTTCTTGTGAGCAGAGATGCTACCAACCTGTGTGTGTGTGTGTTGTTATTTTTTTTAATGCCTGATTTTAAATAGAATGTTCTAGTTTGACTTGCTTAAAAGCCCTTGAGCTGTCTTCAGCAATTACAGCTAAGCTATTCTTTTTTTTTTTCTTCCCCCTTTCCTAAGAGGATTGACCAGGGTGCATCCGGCATAATTTGCCTTGTAGGTTGTGGTGTGGGTCTGTGTACGTGCATCCTCTCTAGGAGATTAAGAGGAGAGAAATCCGGTAGAGAAGGAGATCATTGGCCTCCCCTTCCATCCGAAAGCATCTTCCTAATGGTGTGACCTGGGCTTCGTGCTGCAGTCGGGGAGAAGGTTGGGCTCGAACTAGGGGCGCAGTGTGGTTGAGACTTGGCAGAGATTGGAGGTTGGGACCTCGGTGGATTGGTGATGGCTGGAAGAGAAAACTATCCTTGTTGGACTCGTAGTCTCCCGCCGCATTGCATTACAATTCCAGGGTCCTAACTCAGCGTCTTCGTCATTCTTAGGTGGTTTTTCCGTATGTTTTTGAACGCCTTGTGGACACGCAGTTCGCCAGTCACCCAGACAGATCTCCCTCCCACGTCCTGCTGCAGGAGCTGTGTTGGGAGGAGGTGGGAATAAGAAGAAGAATAAAACAACAACGGGCGTTGTGAATTGTTTTGGGAGTTTTGCGTTGATCTCCACCTTACTGAAAAGAGTCTTCTGTTAGTGAGGGGAGAAAACAAATTGTGTGGCGTCCTTGGTGCCCTCTGAGCTTGCTTGCTTCTTTGCAGACGTTTACTTATCCAACCAAGTAACCTCAACGGCTAGTCCTGATGATTAGCTAGGTAGGCACTGATGCTGTTACCTAGTTGGGTAATGAAACGCCTGCAAGAAAACAAGCAAGTTCAGGGAGCGACAGCGACACAGTCCTCCTCCTCTCAGAAACCCCCCCACTCCCTTCTAGCACTGATGATGCTCAGAGCTCAGAGAGCACCAGGGACCCCACATTTTTCTTCCTTCTCCTCTTCCTCTTTGCAAACCCCATTCCCTTCCAGCACTGATGATGTTCCCGAGTTCATTCAGTAAGGAAACATCTGCAAGAAAACCACCAAGCTCAGAGAGCACCAAAGACCTCACAGTTCAACCCTGAGCTGCAATTATTCTATCGGTAAAATTTTGCATTGGCGTCTAAGAATTGTGGGCCTCCAAATATGAACGACTTTAAATGATGTGTTGGTTCCGCACTTAGATTGTGAAGCTAGTGCAGAATTCACAAAGCAGTTACCCAAATACTTCCTTTCACTCTTTCTGGAAACTTATTTCTCAAATCCTACATAATGGTAGGTGAAGTAATATCATTAAGTTTTCCGTTCCCAAAGTTGTTGTACTATTTTTCTCTCTTTTTTGAACTGCTCAGTGATACTTTTTTTTTTCGTTTGGGTGCATCAACTTTAGACTGTAGGGGGAAAGAAAAGAAAAGCTGCAAGCATCAAATCAAAAGATGAACCAATCTAGCATGTTGTGAGAAAGCATTTGACCGGTTCCCGTGGCTGCCAGTTTTCTCAGAAGGTTATGCATGAATGTAAAATGGGAAGTTGCTTAAAGAGACAGTGGGCTTTATAAGATTTGTAGACATAAAAATTGTTTTCTTTTTCAGACATTAACTAAAGATGGTTTCTTAGCTCTTGTGCTGGAACATTTTCTTTTCTTTTTCAATTAACTCGTTTGTCACAGCAGGGAGTTTGCCTGAATCTTTAGCGGCTGTTTATCTACCTACCTCCCAAAAATGTTGTTCGCTGCAGATGATAAATCTTGTGTTGAATTTGGAGGCAAATGGTTCTTTAAAAAATACCAAGTAGTCCTTGAACTTACAACAGTTGATTTAGTGACAATTCACCACTATCGCTAAAAAGAACTTAAGATCATTTTTCACACTTACGACGGTTGCAAGCATCCTGGTTGATGGTCATGTGATCAAAATTCAGCACCTGACTCCTGTTTATGACGGTTGCCCTTATTGGCCAAGGCGTGGGTGAGACCAAACTTATGCAACCTCTTCCAGTTGCAACTTTTGGAGAGTGTGGCCCCCATCAAGGTTTATTTTATTCATTTTTTTTATTTTTTATTTTTATTTATTTTATTTCCTTCCTTCTCTGAACTTCACACTGAACTCGGAACCTGGCAAAGAATCGGTTGAAGATCAAATTGTTGAGTTTTTTCCCCACTTCCTCTGATGTTTGAGCTTGATGCCTAAGGAATATGTATTGAAAATATGGTGTGTGTTTTTTAAAAAATATATATGGTAGTTAATAATAATAGTAATAATAATAATAATAGTAATAGTAATAGTAATAGTAATAATAGTAATAATAGTAATAATAATAATATTTTAATTTGTATACCGCCCTTCTCCCGAAGGACTCAGGGTGGTTAACAGCCAAATAAAAACGACAGTCAATAAACACAACACAAATAAAACAATAATTAAAAAACTTATTCAAAATTTGGCCCAAATTCAAAATACAATTAAAACCCTAAAAAAACCAATTAAAAATTAAAACCCATAATAACATCTAAAAATTCTATGCCAGTTCCTTGAATGTCTGTATAATTTTTAAAAAGTTGAATTTGCACATGATATAAAGCAGTATTTTTTTTAATTTTTTTTTGGCAGGTTATCGTATATATATTTAGATAGTTGATATGGTCACTCATTGAACAACTGAGACTCAAGTAGGTAAAGCATGCTGATTTCTCGACAAGGGAACAGAATCATAAAGTTGGATGGTACCCTTGGAGGTCTTCTAGTCCAGCCCCCTGCTCAGGCAGGAGACCCTGGCCTATACCATTTCAGACAAATGGCCCAATCTCTTCTTGAAAAGCTCCATTGATGGAGCACCCACAAGTGGAGAAACACTACTTTGAACATCGAGTCATAGGATTGGAAGGGACCTGGTAGGTCTTCTAGTCCAGCCCCCTGCTCAAGTGGTTAGGTAATAACTGAAATTAACCTCCTATGTTCCTCTTGTTCGGACATGATCATCAGTTGGGTTGGAGGGGCAGCCTGTCAGCCCTGGAGGCCATCTTTTCTTTTAGATCTTCAGGGCTGCCACATTTAGTCTTTGTGGGAAACTGGGAGTGGGGGCTTGTATGGAGTTAGTAGAAGTATTTAGCCATAATAACATTCCTTTCTCAGAGAGTCAAGGCCATCTTGCCTTGCACCTGGAGGGATGGAACTGGGAGGCGTCTCCAGTTGGGACGGTGGATTGACTGGACCATGTGATGGACATGTGGCTGCTGAGCAGAGACTTGGACTTTCCTTTGGGTGGGGGAAAACCCCGGGAGCTTTCAGATTCGGGTTTTCCCAGATGTGCCAATGTGACATCTCTAATAAAGTGGAACTTTGGGGGGAACTTCGAGCCTCGGAGTCTTCTTTCGTTGGGGGTTTTACTCGGAACCCTGACAGCATTATCAAATTGAAAATGGGGCAATGTGGGTCTCCCATTGTTCGCCATTTTCAATTGAGGCTTTTGTTTTGTGGTTCCGCTCGATGAGTTTGCTACATGCTGTAGATATTTCATTGCCCAACTAGGTACTGAGCCTCATCAGTGCTGATGAGTGTGGGGTTTGCGCGCTGGTTTTGCAGAGTAGCTTGCCCTGTTTGGAAGGAGGTTACCTCATCAGGTAACAAAACATCTGGAAACAACCAAACCAAGGTCGGAGAGCACCAAGGACTCTACAGTTCAACCCTCAACTACAGATGTCCTCTTCTTCTTTTCTTTTTTTAAGGATTTTTTTTTATTTTTAACAAACAGACATACATAAAATCATCATCAATCCAAATAAATTGTGTTGGTGGGTTGATCCCCAATCCTGTGTGCCCATATACATTCCAATTAATTTATCTAAACTTACATTTTATCGGTATGATATGTGTCTCAACTATAATCAAATAATTTCTAATTAATTATAACGTTTCAATTTCTCCCTTAAAATCAACTTTCCAAAGTAATATTACACATCTTCAAGTCCATTTCCTAAAAACAATTATATAATTTAAACATTTCCCTATATTCTAACCTTTCTTAATTCCTTTTAACATAATTCCCCTTCTAACCATTGCTAAAAGAGATCCCATATCTTATAGAATTTTTTATCCTCTTGTTCTCTAATTTCTAAAGTCAATTTACTCATTTCTGCGCATTCCATCATTTTCCTGAAAATTTCATAATTTTTCATTTTTCCAATTTTTAGCAAACACGATCCTTGCTGTTGTCAAAACATTTACAATCAAGTATCTCAATTCTGGGACGCGGTGGCTCAGGGGCTAAGACGTTGAGCTTGTCGATTGAAAGGTCGACAGCTCGGCGGTTCGAATCCCTAGTGCTGCTGTGTAACGGGGTGAGCTCCCGTGACTTGTCCCAGCTTCGGCCAACCTAACAGTTTTGAAAGCACGTAAAAATGCAAGTAGAAAAAATAGGGGACCACCTTTGGTGGGAAGGGAACAGCGTTCCGTGCGCCTTTGCCGTTGAGTCATGCCGGCCACATGACCACGGAGACGTCTTCGGACAGCGCTGGCTCTTCGGCTTTGAAATGGAGATGAGCACCGCCCTCTAGAGTCGGCAATGACTAGCACGTATGTGCGAGGGGAACCTTTCCCTTTCCCTTTATCTCAATTCTCTACTATATGTTTCGGCTATAATACAGATGTCCTCTTCTGTCGTTTTTATGTCTCCAGGAGATATTTGGGCCCATTCGAGTTACTGTTCTCTCGTGCAGAACAAGGAGACCGTTTCTCTGAAGCGGTGTGCTCACCACTCTTCCAAATTTGCAAATTTTCCCTGCGTTACACAAGGCTGCTCGGTGGGGACTCCCACCACACTGTGCTATTTTTCCAGGTGGGAAAGTGAGACAATTTAGCCTTGCTTCTCCTTGTCAACCCAGAAGGACTAGGAAGCCTGTTTGCGTTGGTGAAGAATTTCTGGATTTTCTCCAAACCGTCCCTCTCCTGATTTCCAGAAACACAGCACCCTCACGTGAACCACCTCAAACTCCCCTTTCTCCTTTCCTGTTTATTCTAAAATTGGCCCTTGTTAAATTGAAAGCAAATAAAAAATTAAAAAAAAATGGAAGAGGCCAGTTCTGCTGCAATGCAGCTCAGAAAGCCTGATGGTTCTGGTCAGATTCGGTTAGTCCAATCCGCTGCTCAAGGAGGAGACCCTATAATATTCCAGACAATAGAATAGAAGTCTTTCTTGGCCAAGTGTGATTGGACACACAAGGACTTTGTCTTCGGTGCGTAAGCTCTCACGGTACATAAAAAAAAATACATTCATCAAGAACCATCAGAGACAACACTTAGTGCTACTTAGTCAAAGGATACTAAATAAGCCATCCAATCATACTAGGAAACCAGATAAAACAACATACATCGTAAAGATGCAAGCAACTAGATTAGAGTCATAAGTAGAAAAGGAGACAGGTAATAGGAAGGGTGAGAAGAAGAATAGTAATACAGTCTTAGTAAATAGATTGACAGTGTTGTGGGAATGAGTTGTTTAGCAGAGTGATAGCATGGGGGGAAAACTGTCCTTGTGTCTAGTTGCTCTGGTGTGCAGTGCTCTCTATAATGTCGTTTTGAGGGTAGAAGTTGAAACAATTTATGTCCAGGTGGCGAGGGGTCTGTAGATATTTTCACAGCCCTGTTTTTGACTCGTGCAGTAGACAGGTCCTCCATGGAAGGCAGGTTGGTACCAATGTTTTTTTCTGCATTGGCTCTTCAATCTCTTCTTAAAAGTCGTGATGGAGCACTCACAATTTTCAGATTAATGTTCAGCTCATAAGAATAACAGAGTTGGAAGGGACCTTAGAGGTCTTCTAGTCCAACACCCTACTCAAGCAGGAGATCCTACAGTCAAAGGGTTATCCAACCTCTTCTAAAATGGGCAGCTAACATCAAAAACGTCATCAAAAAAGCACAACAAAGCATGTTCTTTCTGCGCCAACTCAGGAAGCTCAAACTGCCCAAGGAGCTGCTGATCCAGTTCTACAGAGGAATGATTGAGTCTGTCATCTACACCTCCATAACTGTCTGGTTCGGTTCTGCAACCCAACAAGACAGACACAGACTTCAGAGGATCGTTAGAACTGCAGAAAAAACCATGGCTACCCACCTGCCTTCCATTGAGGACCTGTCTACTGCACAAGTCAAAAAGGGGGCTGTGAAAATATTTACAGACCCCTCACATCCCTGGACATAAACTACCCTCAAAACGATGCTACAGAGCACTGCACACTAGAACAACTAGACACAAGAACAGTTTTTTCCCAAAGGCCATCACTCTGCTAAACAAATAATTCCCTCAACATTGTCAAACTATTTACTAAATCTGCACTACTACTAATCTTCTCATCGTTCCCATCACCAATCTCTTTCCACTTATGACTGTATGACTGTCATTTTGTTGCTTGTATCCTTACGATTCATATTGATATTGATTGTTTCCTGATTGCTTATTTGTACCCTATGACTATCATTAAGTGTTGTACCTTATGATTCTTGATGAATGTATCTTTTCTTTTTATGTACACCGAGAGCTTATGCATCAAGACAAATTCCTTGTGTGTCCAATCACACTTGGCCAATAAAAATTATTCTATTCTATTCTATTCTATTCTATTCTATTCTATTCTATTCTATTCTATTCTATTCTTGAAAACCTCCAGCAATTGAGCACAAGTTGTTCCACTGAGTAATTGTTCTAAATGTCAGGAAATTCCTCCTTACTTCTAAGTCGATTCTCTCCTTGATTACTTTCCATCCATTGATCCTTGTTCTGCCTTCAAAATTTCTTTCTTTTTATTTTGATGGGGTAATAAATGAACAACAAAGAAGCTTTCCCCTGGCATATGCCTTAATCTCAAGCAGAGCAACTGTTCCTTTTAACCGAGGAAGGATAAACTGGCAACCTGGGCTAGAGTAGTGTGTGTCATAGGCCCTGCTCCCTGGAATCTATAGTATTCATTTTTCCAAGTTGTGAAGAAACAAACTGAAAGTACGCAATGTGTGGTCACAGGAAACGCCTCCTGCGTTTCCTCTTCCTCCTTTTGTTTGAGAAGCGCTGTGGGCAAAGAAACTTTTAAAAAGTGTGTTTTAAAAACAAAACAAAACCCCATATCAGCTAAAAGAGAAATTAAATTTTTAACACAGTTCAGTGATACGAACGCTCTCATCTGGAAACTGAATTTAAACAAGGTCCGGTTTTATGATCGGAGCTACGCAGAGAGCAACAGGGTTGTGAACTGTGACAAATCCATTGCGGTCCAGGTAATGGGAATTGCATCCCAGCTAATTCAAGAAGCTTAACTTTAGCCACATTCAGTGCTACGGTTTAACCTGCTTCTACAATGGGGCTGATGCCAACTCATTGTGGATTAATTCTTTTCCTAATTCCCCGCTTTTGATTATTATTATTATTTTTTTGCAGAGATTATGGCTGATGTCATAAAGAAAGTAAAAAAGAAGGGAGAATGGAAGGTGAGTTCAAAATGAATCGATGGCTTAGACTCAATCTAAGAGTCTAAGTCTTGGAGAACACTCAATTACATGCACACCAGTAGTGGGTTGCTTCTTATCTATTTTTCATCCTCCCCACCCCCTTCATCCTCCTCCTCCTCCTCTTCCCCTTCTCTTCCTCCCCCCTTCTTCTTCTTCTATCACCATTATTATCATCAGCATCTGGATCCTTAGGGTCCAGTTGTTCTTCTGAGCCATTTCAGTGGGGCAGAGGGTCAGTGTCAGTCTCCGCTCCAATCCTCACATCCTTTTGTACACTTTATATTCAGTACTTAGATTGCAGTGGGGTTTTATGTGTAACGTACATAGCTCATGGATTCAGGTTAAGTGGAGAGGGCCCTTTAAGAGTGTCGTCTGACATGAGATCAAGGGGAAGGGAGATTGATGGTTTGAATTCAGCAGGAATGTTAGAGCGGGGGCTTTCAACGGACATTGCATTCCTGAGATGATTTACAGCCAGAGACCCGCGGAAGAAGATTACCACCGGCCGAGAAGGAGCTGGTATTGGACCAGACCTGGTTGACCTCTTGTGGGAGGAGGGACTAACAATGGGATATGGAATGTTAGCCATATTTTGTCTCAGATCCAACTTTATACTGCTGCAGTCTGGATGTATTTAGTAAAAGTACTTTTCTTTGTTTGCAAATGAAGTCAAGGTGTATTCTTTCCTAAATATAATCAGAGGCAGCCTGACAGTCAGGTAGGTTTAATGCCGAAAGCCAATTCAGACTCTTGGGAGTGACATCTCCCTTCTCCATGTCTTTCCCAGGTGCTGGTGGTCGATCAGCTGAGCATGCGTATGCTGTCCTCCTGCTGCAAAATGACAGATATCATGACGGAGGGGATAACAAGTAAGTAGAATTCGGAGACTGTGCTCGCACAATGCATTCAGACCCAAAACCTGGACCTTCTTTTGCACAACCTGCTGCAACATTTCTTTAGAATGCACCTCTCAGGCAGAAGGTTCAGATATCCTGTCCCTTCCATGCCTCTTAATAATAATAATAATAATAATAATTTAATTTTTATACCGCCCTTCTCCCGAAGGACTCAGGGCGGTGAACAGGCAGATAAAATAATACAATACATTACAATAAAAACACTCTTTAAAAAAATTATTCAATATAGCCTAAATTTAAAATACAATACAAAATATAAAATAAACCCCAATAAAATCCATGTTTAAAAACCCCATTTAAGCCAGTCCTGCTCGGAAGAATAGATATGTCTTCAGCTCGCGGCGAAAGGTCCGGAGGTCAGGAAGTTGTCGAAGTCCTGGGGGAAGCTCATTCCAGAGGGTAGGTGCCCCCACAGAGAAGGCTCTCCCCCTGGGGGTCGCCAGCCAACACTGTTTGGCTGACGGCACCCTAAGAAGACCCTCTCTATGGGAGCGTACCGGCCGGTGGGAGGCATGTGGTAACAGAAGGCGGTCCCGAAGATATCCCGGTCCTATGCCATGGAGCGCTTTAAAGGTGATAACCAGCACCTTTTCTGTACTCTAACAGCTAACAGTAACAGAGTTGGAAGGGACCTTGAAGGTCATCTAGTCCAACGCCCAGCTCATGCAGAAGTCCTGTACTAGGGGTTCAAATCGCCGAACTGCCGACCTTTTTGATTGACAACCTCAGTGTCTAAGACTCAGGGCGGCTTACACTGTGTTAAGCAATAGTCTTCATCCATTTGTATATTATATACAAAGTCAACTTTTATTGCCCCCAACAATCTGGGTCCTCATTTTACCTACCTTATAAAGGATGGAAGGCTGAGTCAACCTTGGGCCTGGTGGGACTTGAACCTGCAGTAATTGCAGGCAGCTGCTGTTAATAACAGACTGTCTTAGCAGTCTGAGCCACCTAGTCCTCAAGGGATTGACAAACTCAGTGTCTTAGCCACTGAGCCACCTAGTCCTCAAGGGTAGAGTTCCTTCTGCCTCCAGGAAGCTAAGAAAGCAAGCTGGGGATTTGGGAGATAACTTTCAAACAGAACTGACCTCCAGATTTGAATCGAAGCTAAAGGTCCAGAAACGCCCGACCTTCGTTCTGATTTCCTTCTGCTCTCTTTCTTTCTTGCAATCTCTGTTTGTCCCCGTTGGGTCTGGCTGTATCCAGTTGTAGAAGATATTAATAAGCGCCGAGAGCCGCTGCCTAGCCTGGAGGCTGTGTATCTCATCACTCCATCCGAAAAGGTAGGTTTTCGTGTTCGTAGGATAGTTATCCAGGTTGGGTACAGCATCCTAACATAATAACAAGAGTTGGAAGATACCTTGGAAGTCTTCCAGCCCAGTCCCCTACTCAAGCAGGAGACCTCCCTCAACCAGGGGTGAAATGCTCTGAAGTCTGCTACCAATGCGCTTCGCTACCAGTTCGGTTCACACGCGCATGCCTAGTGCGTGCCAAATTTGTGCTTGCGTGCATGTGCACCACAGGCGCTACTGCGCAGCGCTGAAAAAGGAGGATTAAGAAGCCTTTTCTGAGTCTGGAAAAAAGGTTAGTAGAACGGCGAGGAGGAGAAACGGCTGGGTTGCACGATTTAGATTCTAGCAAATATAAATCACGTGGCACAGCTGTTCGTCAGAAATACAGGTTCGCCTTAACTGGTAGCATTTATTACTGCCGGTTTGGGCGAACTGGTCTGAAGCGGTTCTGCAACCCCTGCTCCAAACCATCCTGGACAAATTGCTAGCTAATCTCTCCTTGAAAACTTCCAGTGTTAGAACACCCACAACTTCTGGAGATAAGCTGTTCCACTGATTAATTGTGCTCACTGTCGGGAAATTTCTCCTTAATTCCACGTTGCTTTTCCCCTTGATAAGTTTCCATTCGTTACTTCTTGTCCTGGTTTCAGTGCTCTGAAAAATAGGCTGTCCACCTCTTCTTTGTAACAGCCCCTCAAATATTGAAAGGCTGCTATCATGTCATCCCAGCCCTTCATTAGACTAGACCAGCGGTCAGCAACCTTAAACAGTCAAAGAGCCACAAAGGTCCTAACCGGAAGCCCCCATTCAATTCTGGAGCCGACTGGAAGTCCGGTTCCCCTACGATATCGTCTCCTCCTAGCGCAGCATCCTTTTTCCTTTACCTGTCCTTACCGAAAGCCCTATCAGGTGTGGAGCGACCAGTGACAGGGAGCTGCAGCAGACGGATGAAAGAGCCACATGCGGCTCCAGAGCCGCAGGTTGCTGACCCCTGGACTAGGCATCCCCAGTTCCTGCAACTGTTCATTGCATGTTCATATATTCACCCGTTTTCCTTTTGGTACGGCAGTGTGCTATCCAAACAGACACTAAACCACAGGAAGAAGTGAAGTTGTCTTACAACAGTCCGTATTATCAACAATTATTTCTACTATTTCTATCATATTCCTGTTTCTGCTGTCAAAACCTTTTTTTTTTTTTGCTCCAGGTCCCATTTTTATCTTTATAACACCGCAAATTAATTCAGGCTGATATTCTGGATGAGAAGTATCATTACAGCAGCCAGGATTGTTTTTTGCTAAAAATTGGAAAAACGAGAAATTTACCTTCGCAAGACGAAATTATTAGGAAGATGATGGAATGTGCGGAGATGAGTAAATTGACATTTGAAATTAGAGAATAGGAAGATAAGCAATATTACAAAATATGGGATTTATTTTATTACTGGCTAGAAGGAAAGATATGTTAGAAAAGACCTAGATTGAATAAGAGACCTAGATAATATAAGATACATGTACGAAAGAGATGTCTATTTTGAGAGTGTACAAGAAGATATGACTGGCATAATGATTTTAATAGTTTTAATCTTAAATTGGGGTTTTTTATTGGGTTTTTAAAAAATTTTTATAATTTTAAATTTAAACTTTTAATTATCAGCCTTTTGTAATTTGCTAGGTTTTAATTGTTGGTTTTAATTGTATATGTATTGTGTTTTATCTTTGGCTGTACACCGCCCTGAGTCCTTCGGGAGAAGGGCGGTATAAAAATTTAATAAATAATAATAATAATAAAAACACCCCACCAGCACATTGTAACTGGTTTGATGGTTTTTTTGTGTTTGTTTGTTGTTAAAAAATAAAAATTAAAAAAAAAAGAAGTAAACTGAATCCATTTAATCTTCTTTCTCAGTCGGTGGAGTCTCTCATTGCTGACTTCAAGGAACCCCCAAACGCCAAATATCGAGCTGCGCATGTCTTTTTCACGGACTGTAAGTATGGAATAAACTGGGGTTCCATCTCTGGGTTGTAATATTTTTGAAGCTCCGCCCCATTTTCAGGATCTGATTTGGGGGTCACACGTCAAACTATAGATTCACCTACAATAGAAGCAGCCGCTTTAATGAGACCCTGGCCACGTTCACCTAAACTAGCTCTGTTTCTAGGTTCACGCAAGCCACTTGTGGATTTGCATAGCAAGGCTAAATCAATAAATGAATTCCAAAGTAAGGCTAATCCAAGCCAGCATCTTGTGCAAAATGCTAGATTGTGTGAAAGCAGCCGTTGAAGCAAATCTGGTGTCTTGCATTGGAAGTTCCTGAGCAGAACTGTGGATGGATGTATCTGACTTTCTTTTTTTTCTTTTTATTTTTTTAATAAAAAAGTTTTATTTCCATTTTCCAATAACCTATTCAACGTACAGTCTCTTATTCAACATTAGTCATTAACTTTCATTTGTTACTTATTCGGACCTGCCCAGCTACCACTTCCTTCCTTAATACAACCTTTCCTCCTCCCTTCTCTACCTTCTTCTACTTTCTTCATCCTTCCTCTCCTTCGCTTTTCTACTTCCTCTCCTCCTTCCCTACTCTTCTCTTCCACCCTTTCTAACCCTCTCTCTTTCCCCTTTCTTCTTCCTCTCCTTTCCCCCTTTTCTACCTCTCTCTTTCCTACCTACTTTCTTCCTTCACTCTCTCTACTCCTCTCTCCCTTTCCATTCCCTTCTGAAATGGCAGCTGAGCAGCCCCGATTTCATTTCAAATTATTTCTATTTTTTAATTACATATCTTCAATTATTGCTGTACATTGATCCTTCATCTCCCCCCCCTCCCCCTTGAAAGTATCTGACTTTCAAAGCCCATCCCCAATTCTTGGATCCTACTTTCTTCTGGAACCATTCTTCTTGCTCTCCTTGCAGTAGGGGGGATAACTTGCAGTTATCCACTTTAGGGCAAATTAACAGGTTTGTCTGTGTTGTCTAAAAGTTGTGGTTGCTGTCTCTTTCTGTTCTCAGCTTGCCCAGATTCCTTATTCAATGAACTGGTCAAATCCCGGGCAGCAAAAGTCATCAAGACCCTGACGGAGATCAACATTGCTTTCCTGCCCTACGAGTCCCAGGTAAACTGTTGATTGAGCTAGAAGTGAAGATAGACTATTTGGATGTAACTACATTTAAGGGACGCGGTGGCTCAGGGGCTAGGACGTTGAGCTTGTCAATCGAAAGGTCGGCAGCTCGGCGGTTCGAATCCCTAGTGCTGCCGTGTAATGGGGTGAGCTCCCGTGACTTGTCCCAGCTTCTGCCAACCTAGCAGTTTCAAAAGCACTTAAAAAATGCAAGTAGAAAAAATAGGGACCACCTTTGGTGGGAAGGTAACAGCGTTCCGTGCGCCTTTGGCGTTGAGTCATGCCGGCCACATGACCACGGAGACGTCTTCGGACAGCGCTGGCTCTTCGGCTTTGAAACGGAGATGAGCACCGCCCCCTAGAGTCAGGAACGACTAGCAAATATGTGCGAGGGGAACCTTTACCTTTACCTTTACCTTCATATTTTTTTTATTTGCATTTATATCCCGCCCTTCTCCGAAGACTCAGGGCGGCTTACACTATGTTAGAAATAGTCTTCATTCTATTTGTATATTTATATACAAAGTCAACTTATTGCCCCCAACAATCTGGGTCCTCATTTTACCTACCTTATAAAGGATGGAAGGCTGAGTCAACCTTGGGCCTGGTGGGACTAGAACCTGCAGTAATTGCAGGCAGCTGCTGTTAATAACAGACTGCATTAGCAGTCTGAGCCACAGAGGCCCTAATATCAGTTCATTCTGTTTCTCCTCTGGACTGTCACTGCTCTGACTCATTGGTGCAAGTTTTCTTTGTAAGATGCTCCAAAAGGTTTTGGACAAAATGACCTGATGTTCTTCAGATGCCTTCAGAAGTTGTGGATGCTCCATCCCTCGAGGTTTTTAAGAAGAGATTGGACACCTATTTGTCTGGAATGGTATAGGGTCTCCTGCTTGAGCAAGGGGTTAGACTAGAACCATGACTGCATGCATGGCAAGGTGGCACGCGGAGCCATATCTGTGGGCACGTGAGCATTCCCCTAGCTCAGCTTTAGCGTGCATGCCTTCCGGCTTTCCGGTCCCACTGGCCTCCGGAGGGCCTCCGGTGGGGGAGGCTGTTTTTTGCCCTCCCCAGGCTCCTAGAAAGGCTCTGGAGCCTGGAGAGAGCGAAAAACGGGCCTGCCGGTCTCATCGGAAGTTGGGAAACGGGTCGTTTCCAGCCTCCGGGGTGGGGTGGGGAAGGCCATCTTCGCCCTCCCCAGCCTCCAAGAAAGCCTCTGGAGCTGGGGAGGGCGAAAAACAGACCTATTGGGCCCACCGTGCCAAAAGCAGGGGAAAGGTGGGGGGGCGTGCGTGGGGCGCGCGCATTGAATTATGGGTGTGGGCACACGTGCACGCAACCCTCCCATGTTCTCCCCGCTTTTGGCACACGACGGCAAAAAGGTTAGCTATCACTGGACTAGACTTCCAGCTCTGTTATTCTATTTTGGGCTTCATTTCCTATTGCAAAAGCCATCAACCCAAACACCGGGAGCAGAGCGGTCCTTCTACTCGTGCACCAGCAAATGTTCCCTGCCCCAGTTAGCCAGCTAAATTTCGCATCCATTTGCAACAGGATCACTCAAGCTGCTTTAGTGCACTGCTTTAGTATATATTCAGGGTTTATATCATCTCATGCTCTCTTTTTGAGGTTTTCTTTTTTTTTTTTTTTATGAACAAAATTTTTTATTTTCCATAATAATTCCCACAATTTGACCAGTGTACAATACAATCACTTATCCAACAATCAATCCTATACTCAAATTATGCTCAATCAGGGCTGCTCGACCGCCACTCCCTCCCTTAATCCTTTCTTCCCTTCTCATCCTTCTTCGACTTTCCCCACCTTCCTTCTCCTCGCTTTCCTACTTCCCCTCCTCTTTCCCACTTCTCACTACCATCCTTTCTAACCCTCTATCTTCTCCTTCTTCTTCTCCTCCTATCCTTTCTTCTCCCTCCCTTCTTTCCTACCTACCCACCTGCCTACCTACTTTCTTCCTTCTTTACTCCTCTTTCCTTACCCTTTCCCTTCGGGAGTGGTTACCGAGCAGTCCCGACTTTACACCATTCCAACTTGTTTAATTCTACCATTATTCCTGTACAATGGCAACCAATCAATTTATAGTCTTCCCCTTCCCCCCCCCCCATTTCCCCCCCCCCCGAGACTTCCCAGAACAGAATACAGGGTATTGTAACTAACAAACATAATCTAAAATATAACATAAAACATATTCCATTTCACACCATCACACTATCAATTCCCTTCTTTCTTAAACTAATACATAGCAATTCCTAACTTCACTCAAAAACTAATTGATATTTTTTAATCTGATACTTATTTTGAATATAATCAATCCACTTCCTCCATTCCAAAATATATTTTTCTTGTGTACAATCTTTCAAGTAGGCAGAAATTTTTGCCATTTCTGCTAAATTTGATACTTTACTAATCCATTCTCCAATTGTAGGTAAGTCTTCTTTCTTCCAATATTGTGCAATCAATAGTCTTGCAGCAGTTATTAAGTTCAAAATCAGTTTTGTCTCTATAACAGTGCAATCTTTTTGAGGTTTTCTGATTGCTGAGTAATTACCGGAAAGGATCAGCAGGCATCTACCAACAGCAGCAAAACAGAGCTAAATTGTTTTATGGAGAGGAAAAATAAACAGTCTAGATTTGGCTGCTGGTTTTTCTGAAGAGTTTGTGCTTGCAACGGGAAAAAAAGAAAGAAAGCAGGATTTATGCAATTGTTCCCTCCAAGGCACCAAGGTTGTCCATCTTTCTCTTCTTCACCGTCCTCTGATGCTCATCTGCCCTGACTGTTGAGCTTTTGTGATGAGTGTTGCATCCTTCTATACATGCACACACACACATACACACACACACACATACACACCTCTGTCCCCACCTATATGCTTCCACACACTTTCGTTTTTTCTTGGACCATTGGTTGTTGCTTGATCTCCTCCAAGCTGCTGTTCAGTTGTACAGAGCGCACCTCCCTTTCCACCTCTTCTCTCCGAAGAGCAAAAATGGGGGAAGTGAAGAGCAGGAGAGGGAAAAAACAGATGGCAGATGGTTAAGTGACATTGTAAATAAATGGCAGACTGATTTCCTCCCCACCCCTCTTTCTCTCTCTCAAAGCACAGTGCTTGGAATACAGCGCATTGCTATGGGGATTAAATGAAAACATATATATATTTGTTTTCTGAGGTTTTCGCGGGTATTTGTATGTAGGTCTTTAGTTATTCTGGTTTTCTCCCGCGTAAAATTGGAAGTGTCTTGGCGACATTTCGACGAAGTCTCATTTGTCATCTCCTAGAAGCACGAAGCTGTAAACACCAACCTGAAGATGACGAATGAGAGTTCATCGAAACGTCGCCAAGACACTTCTAATTTTACGCGGGAGAAAACCCGAATAACCGAAGACACACACCCCTACACACACACATACATGTATTGGATGTTTTTCACATATATTCATACCTGGGGGTGGAGAACAGAGGATCCCAGGGATGGGAACGACCTCTTGTAGTCCAACCCCTCTGCTCAAGGGAGGAGACCTTATTTTTGTGGTCCGCCAGCAGCCTGCGGAGCTGCAACGGAGCCAGACAGTGATGAGGCTGAGGTGGGGCCAGGGGAGTGAGGTGCAGACTCCAGAGCCTCCAGAGACTGATAGTAGTGAGGCAGAGGAAGAGGAGGAGCCTGTTCCTAATGCACGCATGAGAAGAGCTAATAGAAGGCAAGAGAAGTTCAAGCGAAGAGGATGACTCGGGAGTAAGGCCAAGAGGTGATTGGCCCCTCCCATAAGGCTTAAAACAGACCAGCAACGGTGTTTGGGTTTTGCCGGAAAACAATGTTGATAGCTTCGTCTTCTTGCATTTATTTTTGTATTGATGACTTCTGAACGTTTGCCAAGAAAGGCCTTTGGCAGTTTGCCTAATTGGACCAAGGTTTGCAATAGGACTGAGGAATTTGTGATGGGAAGACTTTGCTTTAATTTAGTTGAGCTATGCTGGGAATGAAGTAATTCTCAGCTGTTTGAATAAAGTTTGTTTTTTCACTGACTGAGTTTCCTACTATGTACTTGGGCCTGGGTCACAACACTTTACACCATCCTGGTTAAATGATTGTCCAGTCTGTTTTTGAAAACCTCCAGGGGTGGAACACCCACAACTCTGCGTGTTCAGCTGTGTGTGCTCAATAAAATCAATTCATGCTCCATTAATCAATTCCATTGATTAGTTGTTCTCACTATCAGGAAATCTTTACAGACGGCTGTTACGAATAAGCTGGGTTGACAAAATCAGAAATGAGGAAGTGATAAGCCGCCTGGGAAAAGCCATCAAAACCATTAAAAAGTGAAAGTTAGAATATTTCAGACATGGGGTGCGACACCTGGAAAAATACAGCATCCTTCACTTAATCCTCCAAGGAAAGATTGAAGGCAAACGAGGTCCAGGCAGAAGAAGAACATTATGGCTTCACTTTTACGATAAGCAAGGCATAAACCTGGATGCTCAATCATTCATCATGTGGTTTATATATATAACAACAGAGTTGGAAGGGACCTTGGAGGCCTTCTAGTCCAACCCCCTGCCCAGGCAGGAAATATAGTAGCTTTCCTTCTATTTTTACCGGTTTTTAAAAATTGGCATAACGCAAAACGTACACATATGCACAAGTACTCGGTGCTATAAATAAGGATGTGTATGAATGTATTGTGACATGCATGTGACATCTTAAGGTGACGATTGAAATTAGACATCGGACGGACTCCCTCCTGCATTTTAGGTAGCTGGTTTCCTTCATCCTTCCTAGGTGGGTGAGCCAAACACAGGAGGTATTGAATTCGAGCCATTTCCATTTGAAAGTTTCAGCTCTTTTTTTTCTCCCACCGTTGTGATGCCTACTACAGGTTTACTCCCTGGATTCAGGGGACTCCTTCCAGAGCTTTTACAGCCCTCACAAAGCTCAAATGAAGAATCCAATTCTGGAACGCTTGGCTGAACAGATCGCAACGCTTTGTGCCACGCTGAAGGAATACCCGGCTGTGCGATATAGGGGGTGAGTAAGTGGAATTTCTGGAGGACTCCCTTCACTTTGAACCTCTCGAGATTTTAATTTTGAAACCAAAGCAGTAGATGTCTTCACCCTTTTCCCATTCATCAAGAAATGGGCATCTGTCAAAAGAGAAGTATGGGAGGAAAGCCAAAAAACAAATAAGAATTGAATTATTCAAACGGGCAAGGGATGATGGATAGAATAGAGTTTATTTTTTTCCTTCCTTCCTTCCTTCCTTCCTTCCTTCCTTCCTTCCTTCCTTCCTTCCTTCCTTTCTTTCTTCTAATATAATGATGGCATGATTAAAAACTAGAAAAGAGGTAGACATAAGAATATACGCCTTTATACGAAGGACTATGTATTAACATAAATATGTGTTTTAACATTAGGATTAGTAAGAGTGATCTGACTAGAAGCCAGAATAGAGGTAGAAATAAGAATTAGGGGCAATATTAGTATTTATACTTTCTATATAAACTGAAAATAAGTAATAATTAGATGGAAAGTTGAGAGGTTGAAAGACGGTATGATCATTAACGTTAGAATGGAACATTGAAATATTGAATAATTACTTTAAAATAATCAAGTACATTAATATTAGGATTATATAAGTTCGGTTAATGTAATTGACTGTTGTTATTTGTATTAATATGAACCATACCCAGAGGCCCACACTGTTCATGTACTGATGTTGATATATGTTTAAAAATAAAAAAACCCAATAAATCTGGGGGGGGGAAAGGGGAGGGGGAGAAATAGGTATCTGTCAAGACCTGGATGGACAGAAGCTTTCAAGCAAGTCACCTCTGGAGTCTAGTTGCAGAAGCTCAGCAATGGGAAATCGTTGGAATCATTAGTGATCCCCTCTATCAACTCTTTTCAAACTGAGTTACAGTCCCTTTTCTGAATTCTCAGTTGTACAAATCTTTTGGTGTCTCTGTGAAAAGGATTGATGGGAGAACGCAAGCGATTGCAAGCAGTGGTGGGATTCAAATAATTTAACAACCGGTTCTCTGCCTTAATGACCAGCTGGGTAAGCGTGGCTTGGTGGTCATGGGACTGTCTGGGTGTGGCCAACTCAATGTCGTTCATCTCGATGGGCGCTTCACTTTAGATGTTACAATGTACTAAGGGTTAACCAGAGAGGCAGTTTCTGTATGCAGGGCAATAAAGATTAGGCTAGAAAGAACACCAGAATGTTTCCTTCCTGCCTTCCTTACAGGATTAGCCCTGTAAAGTGGGGGGAAAAAAACCAAAATAAGATTTCTTCCAACAACCGGTTCTCTGAACTGCTTAGAAAGTTAACAACCAGTTCTCCCGAATAGGTGCGAACTGGCTGAATCCCACCACTGATTGCAAGCATTTCCCATCAACTGAGCTTCTGTAACTGGATGTTGCTTTTCCACAAAGAACCCAACGGCTCATTGCTGCTCTTTTAAGCCTTATGGGAGGGGCCAATCACCTTCTGGCCTTACTCCCAAGTCGTCCTTTTTGCTTCAGCTGCTCTTGCCTTCTGGCAGCTCTTTGCATGCATGCACTAGGAACAGGCTCTTCCTGTTCCTTTGACTCTCTGCTGTGTGCCTCTGGAGTCTCCGGAGTCCATGCATCGTTTGTTGCATGACAATGAAAACAAGACAATGAGCCCAGGACATTGTCAAGGGTGCCCGTAAAATGAAACCAGCGCTGGTTTTGAAAGAACAATTGTCCTCTTTTGGCAGGGATTACAAGGACAATGCTATGCTGTCTCAGCTGATCCAGGACAAATTGGATGCATACAAAGCAGACGACCCAACCATGGGAGAGGTGAGCGAATCCTTGTAGTTAAAGAGAATGGATTGATGTATCTGGACTGTGGATTTGAGCAGAGCAAGATGGGACACGGTGGCTCAGCGGCTAAGACGGTGAGCTTGTCGATCGAAAGTTCGGCACTTCAGCGGTTCGAATCCCTAGTGCTGCATAACGGGGTGAGCTCCCGTTGCTTGTCCCAGCTTCTGCCAACCTAGCAGTTCAAAAGGGGTTAAGCCTGTACTGCAGCTCCCTGTCACTCAAAATATGCATCACAATCACCAATGTGTGACCCACTGGCAAGCGATTTATTGAGCTTTTCAACCCCTGGTAGGCCAACCATGGATAAATCCAAGGAAAGAAAAGTTTCAGAAGAAAACAGAGCGTTTAATTCAACTACACATGCTAGTTTTGTGGCCAGTCAAGAACTAGTCAGGCATGGGAAGGGTTTTGTGGCTCCCGGTGTTTTCTTTTCTGTGTGAAACAGGTCCAAATGTCTCTTTGAGTGTTTAAGGTTGCAGACTCCTGGTATAGGTTCTCCTGCTTGAGCAGGGGGTTGGACTAGAAGACCTCCAAGGTCCCTTCCGGTTCTATTCTGATCGAAAGTATGTCGGTCAGAACAAAATCAACATTTTTGGCATCTGTGTTTGCTTTCAGAGAAATGTTCTTCTGCTTGCTCGGAAGCAGGTTGGGTCGTTCTGATGGCTTCTTGGTTTGTTTCCTCCCTCAATCCAGGGTCCAGACAAAGCTCGTTCCCAACTTATCATTCTAGACCGTGGCTTTGACCCCAGTTCACCAGTGTTGCACGAGCTCACGTTCCAAGCCATGAGCTACGACTTGCTACCCATTGAAAATGATGTCTACAAGTAAGGTTCTCAAGTGTTTACTTTCTGTATTGTCTGTGAGGTATAAGGGGCAGAATAGGATAGGATAGGATAGGATAGGATAGGATAGGATAGGATAGGATAGGACAGGACAGGACAGGACAGGACAGAACAGAACAGAATTCTTTATTGGCCAAGTGTGATTGGACACACAAGGAATTTGTCTTGGTGCATACGCTCTCAGTGTACATAAAAGAAAAGATATGTTCGTCAAGAATCGTAAGGCTATTGAAAGACAATACGCAGGAAAGATATTTAATTGAATGGAAAAATTGGATTGATTATCTACAAAACAGATATCAGATTAAGAAATATCAGATTGCCTTTGAATAATTAGGAAGTATTATTTTATGTAATGGGGAGGGGGTTGGGAGATGAAAATATTTGGATGAGGTTAATTGGATTAGAAGGGAAAATTTTACTCTATGTTTGGTTTATATATAACAATACCTTGTGATTGACCCGGGAAACCGGGGGGGGGGGAATGGAAGGGGGAAGGGGGTTTTCTGGGAGGGGGGGGAAAGGGGGAAAATGTTTTTGTTTTTTAAAACTTTTTCAATAATAAAAAAAAAAGAATCATAAGGTGCAACACTTAATGATAGTCATAGGGTACAAATAAGCAATCAGGAAACAATCAATATCAATATAAATCGTAAGGATACAAGCAGCAAAGTTACAGTCATGCTGTCATAAGTGGGAGGAGATGGGTGATGAGAACGATGAGAAGATTAATAGTGCAGATTTACTAAATAATTTGACAGTGTTGAGGGAATTATTTGTTTAGCAGAGTGATGGCGTTTGGAGAAAAAACTGTTCTTGTGTCTAGTTGTTCTGGTGTGCAGTGCTCTATAGCGTCGTTTTGAGGATAGGAGTTGAAACAGTTTATGTCCAGGATGTGAGGGGTCTGTAAATATTTTCACAGTCCTCTTTTTGACTCATGCAGTATACAGGTCCTCAATGAAAGGCAGGTTGGTAGTAATTGTGATTGCAGAACCGAACCAGATAGTTATAGAGGTGCAGATGACAGACTCAATCATTCCTCTGTAGAACTGAATCAGCAGCTCCTTGGGCAGTTTGAGCTTCCTGAGTTGGCGCAGAAAGAACATTCTTGGTTGTGCTTTTTGATGATGTTTTTGATGTTAGGTATCCATTTTAAGTCCTGAGATATGATAGAACCTAGAAATATGAAGTCCTCATGACTGAAAACTGTCTGTCCATCTTGGTCCCTCCAAAACCCAGAAACATATAGATTGATTGTACAAAGTTACCAATTCGTTTATCTGTGTTCTCTTTCGAAATTCCCAGGTATGACACAAGTGGAATCGGGGAGGCCCGGGTTAAAGAAGTCCTGCTGGATGAAGATGATGACCTCTGGGTCACTTTGCGCCACAAACACATCGCTGAGGTGTCCCAGTAAGTACCGTATTTTTCGGAGTATAAGACGCTCTGAGTATAAGTACCGTATTTTTTCGGAGTATAAGATGCACTTACCTTTTTTTTTTTTTTTTAGTAAAAAAGTTTTATTTTTACAATCATGTCAAACAATTCATTCAATGTACAGTTATATACATTTAGTCGGGCCTGCCCAGTCACCACCCCCCTTTTTAACACTCCCCTCTTCTACCTTCTTTTACTATCCAAACCTTCCTCTCCTTCTCTTATCTACATCCTCTCCTCCCTCCACCCTACACCTTCCTTCTCCCTCTTCTACCCCTCTTCCTTCCTCTTCTCCTCTTTCCTACCTCCTACTCTCTCTTTTCTCCCTCCCCACCGTTCTAAAATGGTAATCTGGCAGAAATGGCAAAAATCTCTGCTTATTTGAAAGACTATACACAAGAAAAATATATTTTAGAATGGAAAATGTGGATTGATTATATTCAGAATAAGTATCAGATGAAAAAATATCGAATAGCATATGAGTAAATTTAGGAAATATTTTGTATCAGATATATTTCTGAAGGAGATGGGAATTGAGAGTGTGATTAAGTGTGGAGAGACTAGAGATTATAATTTAGGAATTATTTTAGATTATGATTGTTAGTTTTGATACCCTGCATTTTGTTCTGGGAAGTCGGGGTGGGGGGTGGGGGTATGGGGAGGGAATTGGGGGTTGAGGCTAGAGATGGAGTGATGGTTAATGTACAGGGATTATTGAAGATGTATAAATATAATTAATGTAGGGTCGGGTCTGCCCAGTTACCATTTTAGAACGATGCACCTACCTTTTTTGAGGAGGAAAACAAGGCGGAAAAAAATCTGACTCTGACTCCCAGCAATTTTCCTCCTTGCCATAGCCTATTGCTGCCTCCGCGCGCCATTTTCTGCCTGTTCCAGGTGCGGGGATCAGAATGGGCAATAGGCCATGGCAATCCCCGCAGCCTGAAACAGCTGATTGTCGGGAGGCGGATCCAACCGACAATCAGCTGCTTGTGCTAATCAGCTGTCCTGAAGCTGAAACTGAAAAGGTCTGTTTGCTGCAAGGAGGAAAATTGCTGGGACGGAGAGGCCAAAGGGTGGGGGCCGGCGGGTGGGCGGGGCTACATTTGGTGTATAAGATGCACACAAATTTTTACTCTCTTTTGGGAGGGGAAGTACATCTTATACTCCGAAAAATATGGTATTTCTTCTTCTGCACTATGGCGCATGGAAGGCTCCATGCTGCCCACATGATTCCCGATGATCTTTCCTCGGAAACGTTAGAGATGAGTGAAAAAGCAGGTCAAGACCTCCTTGAGTGGGCTTCAAGTTGCATGGAGACATCAATGCCCTTTTCTTAACCACAATGGTGTGTTTTTTTTCTTCCATTGCTTTCTTCTGAGATTTATCTTAGCGTCTTTAACATCCAGGACTGGAATTTCCTGGAGGCTCTCATTCAATTGCGACTTGGGATCGACTGTCTTACGTTTTTTGAAATCAACTAAGCTTATTAGTGCCACTTTACCAAAACCCTAGTAAGACCACACCTGGAACACGGCAACCAATTTTGGTCACCATACTACTAGAAAGTTGTTGAGACTTTGGAAAAAGTTCGGAGAAGTTAAGATGATTCAAGGCCTGGAGACTAAATCATATGAAGAACGGTTGCAGGAATTGGGTCTGGCTAGTCCAAAATAAAGAAGAATTAGGGGTGACATGATAGCAGTGTTCCAGTATTTGAGGGGCTGCCACAAAGAAGAGGGAGTTGGATTATTCTCCAAACCACTGGAAGGCAAGACAAGAAACAATGAATGGAAACTAGTCAAGGAGAGAAGCAACCTGGAATTGAGGAGAAACTTCCTAACAGTGAGGACAATTAACCACTGGAAGAGCTTGCCTTCAGAAATTGTGGGTGCTCCATCGCTGGAGGTTTTTAAGAAAAGACTAGACATTCACTTATCTGAGATGGTATAGGTTCTCCTGCTTGAGCAGGGGGCTGGACTAGAAGACCTCCAAGATCCCTTCCAGCTCTCTTCTCTTCTCTTCTCTTCTCTTCTCTTCTCTAAGCTCAAGCTTGCACTGCCATCTGCTGTTGAGCTTGACTCTCATGGCTTCATGGACAACATGTCTATCCAACTTTTCTTGGCACTAGCCAGGAAGTGGGTTTGCCATCAGACCTCACAAAACCATTCAAGTGGTCAGGTGGGGAGAATCAGGACTACACATGAAGTTCATGTCTCCACACGAGAATCTAGTCAACTAACGGACAACACTCAATTGGTGCTAGATGAGAGTTAATGGAATCCAAGAGGGGTTGGACTTAGACCATTTATGGGAACTTAACGATTCTAGGCTGATTCCTCTCTTGACTCCTACCCCACTCTCTGCCCATCCTTCCCGCACATCAAACCCACGACGAGCCATCAAAAATGGATTAATTTTTATAGCCTCCAATATTTTTCAAGTTTGCTAGGTGCCAAGTAGTCACCCCTTTGCAGACATAGTTTGCTTTTTCAGACATAGAATAGAATAACAGAGTTTGAAGGGACCTTGGAGGTCTTCTAGTCCAACCCCCTGCTTAGGCAGGAAACCCTACACCACTTCAGACAAATGGTTATCCAACCTCTTCTTTAAAACTTCCAGTGTTGGAGCATTCACAACTTCCGCAGGCAAGTTGTCCCACTTATTAATTGTTCTAACTGTCAAGAAAATTCTCCTTAATTCTAAGTTGCTTCTCTCCTTGATTAGTTTCCACCTGTTGCTTCTTGTCCTGCCCTCAGGGGCTTTGGAGAATAGTTTGACTCCCTCTTCTTTGTGGCAACCCCTGAGATATTGGAACGCTGCTATCATGTCTCCCCTAGTCCTTCTTTTCATTAAACTAGACATACCTAGTTCCTGCAACCATTCATCATATGTTTTAGTCTCCAGTCCCTTAATCATCTTGGTTGCTCTTCTCTGCACTCTTTCTAGAGTCTCCACATCTTTTTTACATTGTGGCGACCAAAACTGGATGCAGGATTCCAAGTGTGGCTTTACCAAGGCCTTATAAAGTGGCGTTAACACTTTACGCGATCTTGATTCTATCCCTCTGTTGATGCAGCCTAGAAGTGGGTTGGCTTTTTTGGTAGCTGAAGCACATGGCTGGCTCATAATAAAATCAATGCCCATTGTACCAGTTGCTCATCTCTACCATAGCTTCAACTCTCTTTCAAGCGTTGTTCCAGTGCAAGCAATCCAAAATCAAAGAAATGTCTCCATTTCTCTAATTGAAGTACCAATGTATGTGGCATCGATTCAGCTTGCTTCGATTGGATCCGTGCACGCGATTTATTTTGCTTATATTTGTCATTCTCTTCCAGAGAAGTCACCCGATCCCTGAAGGAGTTTTCTTCCAGCAAAAGGATGAATACTGGTGACAAGGTAAGATCAGAAATTAGAAGGTTTCAGGCCATGATAAATCTGGTTTAAAAAAAAAACGGAAAGCAAAGCTTAAAAATACAATATTCTCTGGAATAGCAAAGGAGATCTTTGAAGGGAAAGGGTGAAAAGAGAAGGGAATGGGATATCCTGGGACTGAGCTTATTGGCTGTAACTTCGTCTGCATCTTTTTTGTGAGAGCATTGTACTGCACAGGTAGTCCTCGGCTTATGACCGCAATTGACTCCAAAATTTCTATTGCTAAGCTGTTCAGTTGTTAAGCGAGAATAAATGAATTATGGAAGTTTGCAGATAGAGCTGGAGTGAATTAAACAACCGTCAGCTCAGTTCTTTCAACAGGCAGAATTTGGATTTCATCCCTCTTTTGATAAAGTTGCAGGAACTGGACATGGCTAGTCTAGGGAAGAGAAGGACCAGGGGAGACAGGATAGCGATCTTCTAATATTTGAGGAGCTGCCACAGAGAGGAGGAAGGGGCTCAAGCTGTTTTCCAAAGCACCTGAAGGCCAGATAAGGAATAATGGATGGAAACTGACCGAGGAAAGAGATTCAACTTAGAAATAAGGAGAAAATTTCTGACAGTGAGAACAATCAACCCATGGAACGGAAGTTGCCTTCAGAAGTTGTGGGAGCTTCATCACTGGAGGCTTTCAAGCAGAGACTGGACTGCCGTCTGTCAGGAATGGTGTAGGGTCTAAATGATGTACAAGGTCCCTTCCAACTCTGTTAATCTGTTACGTTTTAGCATTTGATCCCAGTGAGTTCCATAATTTAGATATTTGCTGAGGATCAACCTCTCTTTCTACCTTCTAGACCACCCTGAGGGACCTTTCGCAGATGCTGAAAAAGATGCCCCAATATCAGAAAGAACTCAGCAAGGTATGTTCCTTTTCTACCAGTTTACACTGAAACAATCCAGTCTGCAAAATTACCTATGGAGCACCTATGGCCTTCTTGGCCAGGAGTCAGCAACCTGTGGCTCTGGAGCTGTTTGCGGCTCTTTCATCCCTGTGCTGCGGCTCCCGGTCGCCAGTCGGCTCCACAATCGGTAGGGCTTTCGGTTACGATGGGTAGAGCAAAAAGGACGCCACGCTAGGAGGAGACTCCTAGCTCCAGACTTCAATGGGGGGCTTCCAGTTAGGACCTTTTGTGGCTCTTCGAGTGTTTAAGGTTGCCGACCCTTGTTCTAGACTATCCTGAATTACCTATTGCAGAATCCTAGTTAAGAATTGTGGGAATTGTGGCTGAGCTCGTTTGGCTGTTGAAGCATGGACGGAAACGAGCAAAGAAACTGAGTGGAGATTAAATGTCCCACTCAGGATGTGTCCCAGTGTTTGTGAAGGGATGGGAAGGGAGGAACGGAAGGGAGTGTCCTAGAAAAGAGCATGAGTCCTTGGTGCTCTCTGAGGGTGGTTGCTTTCTTGCAGATGTTTCATTACCCAACTAGGTAGCACCATCAGTGCTAGAAGGGAGTCTGTTTCGTGGTGTGGAAGAAAAAGAGGATTGGGAGGAGGAGGACTGTGCGGTCCTTGATGCTCTCTGAGCTTGGTTGTTTTCTCGCAGATGTTTCTTTACCCAAACTAGGTAACATCATCAGTGCTTAGTGACGACTAGCACTGATGATATTACCTAGTTGGGTCATGAAACGTCTGCAAGAAAACAGCCAAGCTCAGAGAGCATCAAGCACCCCACAGTCCTCCTCCTCCTCCATTCCACATACTTCATTCCCTTCTAGCACTGATGATATTACCAAGTTGGGTCTCGAAATGTCTGCAAGAAAACAACCAAGCTCAGAGAGCACCAAGGTCCTCTCATTTCAACCCTGAACTACACATATTCTCCTCTATTAATAGCAAAGATCATATTTGGATTGCTGAATTCCTCTTCTTTCTTCTTGTGTTGGGCCTAGTATTCTACTCATCTCCACCTGGCTGAAGACTGCATGAAGCACTACCAAGGCACCGTGGACAAACTCTGCAGAGTTGAGCAGGTAAGTCGTGCGTGTGCTTAAAAAATTGTGCTTGACCAAAGGATGTTTTGAAGAAGCCTGTGGTCAACTTATCTAGTTTTTTTCCCCCCCGCTCCCTCTCTTGCCTTGAAAATCTTCCCAGAATTTGATAGGCCTTTCAAGAAGTCAAAGAAACAGCTGGCTTTCTTGCTGACTATAGTGCTTCTCTTTAATGAAGGAGTAGATCCTGGCAGGTGTTCTGATCCGGCTCCCAAACACGACAAACCCTCTGCAGTTGAAGCAGTGATTCCTCTATTAGGAGTGCCAGCAGCCCTGGCAAAAAAGTTTTTCTCTCACTTTAAGTCTGTCTGGCAGGGAGATGAATAGCTGTCTGCCACACCTATTCATCTCTGCCCCCTGCCTTTTATCCTCAGAGCGAGGGTGGGGCTTCGCTAGCAGCGGTGGCTCTTCCATCCCAAGGACTGGCCCACAGATTTCCACTGCTCTCCTCCCCTCTGCCTTCTGCGCATTCACTCGTCAGGCACTGGACCCAGCTGTTCTTCTTCATCAACCACCTCCAAAGCTGGGGGCTGTTGACTGTCCGCCCCCTGCCTTTTATCCCCAGAGCTAGGGTGGGGCTTCGCTAGCAGCGGCGGCTCTTCTGTCCAAAGGACCGGCCCATAGATTTCCACTGCTCTCCTCTCCTCTGCCATCTACACATCCACGCATCAGGCACTGGACCCAGCTGTCCTCCTCTTCCTCATCAGCCACCTCCAAAGCTGGGGGCTGTTGACTCTCCGCCCCCTGCCTTTTATCCCCAGAGCTAGGGTGGGGCTTCGCTAGCAGTGGCGGCTCTTCCGTCCAAAGGACCAGCCCATAGATTTCCACTGCTCTCTTCTCCTCTGCCATCTACACATCCACGCATCAGGCACTGGACCCAGCTGTCCCTCCAAAGCTATGTGGGCTGTTGACTTTCCATCTGAGGGCTAACAAATGACCCAGACTCCGCCTCTGTCTCTCTCTGTCTGCCAGCTCCATTCCCTCTTCCCTCTCGGAGCTCTCCCACACCTCCTCCTCCTCCTCCTCCTCCTCCTCTGATTCGGCTGCTGGAGAAGCCGGCGGTGGCCAACAGGCCACAACAGCAGGCTTACCTTGACTAATTGACTGGTTTTAATGGTCAACTTACACATCCCTGGACTGTTTTCTCCAAACCCCCCCCAAAAAAAAGAAGCTCTCCTGGAAGTTGAACCCTTTAGTTCCCAGTTCATCCCAACCTCAACTGTGCAGGAAAGAGCTCCCCAATGTCCGGGCATAATTAAGTGGAGGGAGATGTTCTGTCTTGCCAGGATCTGGCCATGGGTACCGATGCAGAAGGGGAGAAGATCAAGGATCCCATGCGCGCAATTGTCCCCATCCTGCTTGATGCCAACGTCAGCACCTACGACAAAATCCGGATCATCTTACTCTACATCTTTCTCAAGAACGGTAAGAGGGCCCCCCCATTTAGACTGGAAGCCATTGGGAAGACGTGAGGATATGTGGCATTCTGAGAGGAAGGGAAGCGTTTTCACAACGCTGAAGGCTCTTCTTTGCTTCCGTTGGTCACTAGAAAATTGGAGAGTATTATAAAATATTAGGAAATGGCAGGATGGGCATCTAAAGAAGAACTGATGGTCGCGGGAGGTGAATCATAGAATAACGGAGTGGGAAGGGACCTTGGAGGTCTTTTAGTCCAACCCCCTGCCTAGGCAGAAATTCTGGGAGTTGAAGTCCACAAATCTTAAAGCTGCCAAGGTTGAAGACCTCTGTCCTAGAACATGACGTATGGTCCTTTCTCCATCTTCCCCCAGGGATCACCGAGGAGAACCTGAACAAACTGATCCAGCATGCTCAGATCCCTCCTGAGGACAGTGAGATCATCACTAATATGGCCCACCTTGGGGTGCCCATCGTCACAGATGTAAGTCCTGCTAGGTTCTTCTTTCAGAAGCTCTGAAGAGGTGACCCAGGTCTGATTTGTTTGGAAGGGGGTTGATCAATGGTGGGATTCAAGTAATTTAACAACCGGTTCTCTGCCCTAATGATTTCTTCCAACAACCAGTTTGCCAAACTACTCAGAAAGTTAACAACCGGTTCTCCCAAAGTGGTGTGAACTGGCTGAATCCCACCACTGAGGTTGATCCATGTTGTGCTTGGACAGCCGGGGTCCCAATGGTGGAATGAAGAAGCGGAAAGAGAACAAGTGGTAAGAACAAGGTCCCAACCTTGCTTGGGGCAGCAGATTCAGGATCGAGACAATCACTTTAACATAATAACAGAGTTGGAAGGGACCTTGGAGGTCTTCTAGTCCAACCCCCTGCCCAGGCAGGAAACTCTACACCATTTCAGACAAATAGCTATCCAACATTTTCTTAAAAATTTCCAGTGTTGGAGCATTCACAACTTCTGCAGGCAAGTTGTTCCATTTATTGATTGTTCTAACTGTCAGGAAATTTCTCCTGAGTTCTAGGTTGCTTCTCTCCTTGATTAGTTTCCACCCATTGCTTCTTGTTCTACCCTCAGGTGCTTTGGAAAATAGCTTGACTCCCTCTTCTTTGTGGTAGCCCCTGAGATATTGGAACACTGCTACCATGTCTCCCCTAGTCCTTCTTTTCATTAAACTAGACATACCGAGTTCCTGCAACCATTCATCATATGTTTTAGCCTCCAGTCCCCTAATCATCTTGGTTGCTCTTCTCTGCACTCTTTCTAGAGTCTCAACATCCTTTTTACATCGTGGCGACCAAAACTGGATGCAATATTCCAAGTGTGGCCTTACCAAGGCATTATAAAGTGGTATTAACACTTCATGTGATCTTGATCCTATCCCTCTGTTTACTTTATTCCTTGGCACTTTCTTCTAAGGTTCTCCCCAGGTTTTCTCTTGTGTTTGACCACAGAGTCAGGTACCTATTGCTCAGTGGTGGGATTCAAATAATTTAACAACCGGTTCTCTGCCCTAATGATTTCTTCCAACAACCAGTTCACCAAACCGCTCAGAAAGTTAACAACCGGTTCTCCCGAACCGGCTGAATCCCACCACTGCTATTGCTAGGATTCTTATTCGAGCCTGTAGACTTTGGGAATAGTTGAAGAAGAAAATCTGTAGAGATTGTCAATCATGCTGGTCAGGGGTTGTCCCAAAAGGTGCTTTTTCAGGAGCCAACTGGAAAAAGCACCTGTTGTGACCCAAGTTCCTGGACCCGGACTCCTGGACTCGGATGATTCAGAAAGTGAGGGAGAAGACCTGGCCAACCCTGCTTCTCGTGAGCCCTTTCCCTCCCTGGCACCCACTCAAAGGGAGGAGGAGGGGCCGGCAAAGCCTGATTCCTTGGAGCCTCCTTCTGATTTGGCAACGCCCCAAGAACAGTTTTGGAGTGATGCAAGGTTACGAAGACGTGATCGGCATGCGCAGCAGCGGAAGAGTTGGGACAAAGCCAAGTCATAATTGTCATGCAGTGACATCTGCAGAGACTATAAATAGGAGGCGGGACTTCCTGGTTTTTTGTCTTGGACAAAGTAATGAATTTGCGCGGGCAATCTGTATCAACGGAGGGAAGAATATATTTGTGAGTAATTCTGGCCTTATCTGTAATTTCCTTGTTATCTCCAGAAACTTGGCAGGCCCGTGGGTAGACGTAGCCAGGACATTTATATATATGTAAATAAATCAGAAAAGAGGCCTCTGACTGACTCTTTGCTGGGAGTATTGGGGGAAGGGAAACAGAACAGCACCTTTGGGACAACCATGACCTGGATGACTGACAATCTTGACAGACTTTTAGCTTTACAATTTGGGATGGATACCCTTGGAATGGGGTGGGAGTAGGAATGGATTTCCAGAGGGGGAAAAAATTGCAGACCTCAGGAATCAGGAGCACCACTCAGGTGAGTTGTGAGGACACAGATAAACCTCCAAGGGCTTCAACGACCCTCTAAAAGGATGCAAAGGACCAGCTCTCCGCAAGGAATATAAATCCTTCCATTCCTCACCATCCAGTCAGAGCTGAAGAAGCTTCTTGGATGAGAAGCGAAACGGCTTCAAAAGAAAAAAACCAGAAAGTCCAGTTGCCTCCTGAAAAAACAACAACAACACCTTTGAGTTGAAGGAGAACTCAGCCATCAATTCAAGGGTCTTTGATCCTTGGAACCAAAAAAAGGTTCCATCTAGTCCTTGGGCAACAAAGTACCTTCAGTTAAGCTTGCAATTAATTTTTTTTTTTTTTGCAATGGTAGTAGATAAACCATCAGGGTAGTTGATATTATGAAAGTCTGGTATGGATATTCTCCTTAAGCACCCTCCTTTGGAATTTATATTTTCATAAAAATCTACCCCTATCACGGAATTATCTATTTAGCAAATGCCTAACTCCTTGGCACTCCCTGAGCTCGGTTGTTTTCCTGTAGACGTTTCATGACCCCACTAGGTAACATCATCAGTGATAGAAGGGAGGAGGAGGAGGAGGAGGAGGAGGAGGAAAAGATAAGGGGTCCTTGGTGCTCTCTGAGCTTGGTTCTTTTCCTTCAGACGTTTTGTGACCCAACTAGGTAACATCATCAGTGCTAGAAGGAAGGAAGTTTGCTTTCTTTCCCTTCTGACACTGATGATGTTACCTAGTTGGGTAATGAAACATCTGCAAGAAAACAAGCAAGCTCAGAGTACACCAAGGAGCCCACAACCCTCCACCTTTTCCTCCTCATTTCTTCCTCTTTTCCTCCTCTTTTTCCTCCTCCTTACCACACCCCACTCCCTCCTAGCACTGATGATGTTACCTAATCGGGTAATGAAACATATGCAAGAAAACAAGCTCATAGAGTACCAAGGATCCCTCACCTCCAATCTCACACAGAAGCCTTCGTTCCCAAAGCCTAGAAGGTTCCAGTTTACTCTCGCATTGGGAATAAGCCTGGTCAATATCCCTCTGACTCTTATTTTCTCTCTCTTGTGTCCAGTCCACCTTACGTCGTAGAAGCAAGCCGGAACGGAAGGAGCGTATCAGTGAGCAGACTTACCAGCTCTCCCGGTGGACTCCAGTAGTCAAAGACATTATGGAGGTGCGTAAAGTGGGGTGGCTCTTGAAGCAGGGGTGAAATGCTACCGGTTCGCTCCGGTTCAGGCGAACCGGTAGCGGCTGCGGCACGTGGTTTGGCGAACTGGTAGCAGTGGCAACATAAGGCTCCGCCCACCCACTTGGATGCTGTTACTTCCTGGTTTTAACCAGGAAGTAACCTGTTTTTGACCCTCTGCACATGCGCAGAATCTGTGCGCATGCGCAGAGGGTCCAGAACCGGACATGTTGATGGCATGCATGTGACCGGTAGGGAAGGTAAGTACCATATTTTTCGGAGTATAAGACACACCGGAGTATAAGACACACCTTAGTTTTTGAGGAGGAAAATAAGAAAAAAGCTGATTGGCAGGTGGATCGGCCTCCCAGAATACCCCCAATCAGCTGTTCCCAGAGGTGAATTTTAGCAACAGGTTCCTTGGTTGTGAGCTCTGTGCCTTGCTCTTTTTTTCTGCCTCTGAAAGCCTCTGAAACAGCTTCAGAAAAAAAGCCTCTGAAGCTCTATTTGGGGGCTTCTTTTCTGAAGCTCTGTTTGGAGGCTTTCTTTCTGAAGCTCTGTTTGGAGGCTTTTTTTCTGAAGCTCTGGAGGCTTTTTTTCTGAAGCTCTGTTTGGAGGCTTTTTTTTCTGAAGCTCTGTTTGGAGGCTTTTTTTTCTGAAGCTCTGTTTGGAGGCTTTTTTTCTGAAGCTCTGTTTGGGGGCTTCTTTTTTGTTGCTTTTTTCAGCCTCTGAAACCTTGAGAAGCTGAGCTACATTCCGAGTATAAGACGCACCCAGATTTTCACCCTCTTTTTGGGTGAAATTCTTGCATCTTATACTCCAAAAAATACAGTAGATTTCACCCCTGTCTTGAAGGCATGAATCTCTTTGCTTTATGCTTAAGACCACTTGCAGACGCTCCAGATGCACTAATCATTTTTTTTCCTGCTTCTTTTTTTTAAGGATGCTTTGGAGGATAAACTGGACACCAAGCATTACCCGTATATCTCCACTCGCTCAGCTGCTTCCTTCAGCAGTACAGGCGCTGTCAGGTAAGAAGGGAGCATTCCGTCAAAACTACAGGTAGCTCTCGACTTACGGCCCCAATTGAGCCCCAAAATTTAGGTGGTTAATTGAGACATTCATTAAATGAATTTTGCCCCATTTTTACGACATTTTTTTCTCTTTTTTTTCGGGGGGGGGGCACTAAGTGAATCACTGCAATTGATAAGTTAGCAAGCCGGTTGTTAAGTGAATCTGGCTTCCCAATCTGACTTTGCTTGTCAGAACGTCACAAAAGGGGATCATGACACACACACACGAACACACACACAGAGGACTCTGCAACCGTCATAAGTATGAACCAGTGGCGGCTGAATTTGGATCATGTGATCATGGGGGTGGCTGCAAAGATTGCAACCGTGTAAAACGGTCGTAAGCGGGTTTTTTTCTGGTGCTGTTGCAACTTGGAACGGTCAGTTCGATGAATTGTTTGTAAGTCGAGGACTACCTGTATCGGGTCTAGGGAAGCATAAGTAGGTTTAAGGGAAGCCGAGAGTAAACTAAACTCAATTAGATCTAAGTGAAATGAAGTCTGAATTGGAGACCGGTGAAGCTTATCAGTTGGGCCAAGAATGTTTGTGGACATTTATTCATTTATTCAATTCATTTATTTGTAAAATGTATTGGCCACCCATCTTACCTCAGGTTAATGGGACATTGGATCTCTCTCTCTCTCTCGCTTTCTCTCTCTCTCTCACATTATCTATCATCTACCTATTAGTTATCCCTGACATCTATCAATTGTAAAATCTATCATTTATCTATCTATCTACCTATCTATCTCTTATACATCTATTATCTATCTGTATCATCTATTTATTCATCTATCAGTATCTCTATCTATCTGTCTATCTCTTCTATTATCTATCTGTATCATCTATTTATTTATCAGTATCTCTACCTACCTACCTACCTGTATCATCTATTTATTCATCTATCACTATCTATCTGTCTATCTATCTATCTATCTATCTATCTATCTATCTATCTATCTATCTATCTATCATCTATCATCTACCTACCTATCTCTTATACATCTATTATCTATCTGTATCTATTTATTCATCTATCAGTATCTCTCTTTATCTGTCTATCTATCTATCTATCTCTTATACATCTATTATCTATCTGTATCATCTATTTATTCATCTATCAGTATCTCTATCTATCTATCTATCTCTTCTATTATCTATCTGTATCATCTATTTATTTATCAGTATCTCTACCTACCTACCTACCTGTATCATCTATTTATTCATCTATCACTATCTATCTATCTTATCTATCTATCATCTACCTACCTACCTATCTCTTATACATCTATAAGATATCATCTATCAGTATCTCTACCTACCTACCTACCTACCTACCTACCTACCTACCTACCTACCTACCTGTATCATCTATTTATGAATAGAATATATTATATATATATATATAATATATATATATATATATATATCTATCTATCATCTATTTAGACATCTATCATATCTATCTACCTACCTACCTGTATCATCTATTTATGAATAGAATATATATATATATATATATATATATATATATATATATATATATATATATATATATATATATATATATAATATATATATATATATATATTTGTTATATATACTAATAGAATAATAATAGAATAATAGAATAGATGTATTTATGTACACTGAGAGCATATGCACCAAGACAAATTCCTTGTGTGTCCAATCACACTTGGCCAATAAAAATTCTATTTTATTCTATTCTATTCTATTATTCATCTATCAGTATATCTATCTATCTATCTATCTATCTATCTACCTATCTATCTATCTATCTATCTATCTACCTACCTACCTACCTACCTACCTACCTACCTATCCAGCTGCCTACCTATCTATATACCATATCTATCTACCAATTTACCAATCTACCTACCTATCTCTCCCTCTATCATCTATTTAGACATCTATCATATCTATCTATCTGTCTGTCTGTCTGTCTGTCTACCAACCTACCTACCTCTCTCTCTATCACTCTTCTCATATCATCTATTTATACATCTATCTATCTATCTATCTATCTATCTATCTATCTATCTATCTATCTATCTATCTATCTATCTATATCTATCTTGCAATGTTGCATTTAAGTACTGCGTCACTGGGGTTCTTCCAGATCATATCCTTATTTTCTTTTCTTTTTTTCCTCTTTCCTTTTCATCCTTACCCCTGGTCTTCAGTGCCCGCTATGGACACTGGCACAAGAATAAGGCTCCCGGAGAATACCGAAGTGGTCCTCGCCTCATTGTTTTCATCCTGGGCGGGGTTGCTCTGAGCGAGATGCGCTGCGCCTACGAGGTGACGCAAGCCAGCGGAAAGTGGGAGGTGTTGATAGGTAAGTCCTTGTCTAGCTTGGAGTCTTCCGCTCATGCTTGCTTTGCTCCTCTCCACTCTGTCTTCCATCATCTCCAACTGTCTCCTCACCTTTCTCTTGACTTCGAGGCCACCTGCCCACAAACTCCCTGGGGAGCATGCTGACTTCCACTGCCCTGACCTGTACTCTTCCCATCCACTCCTACAACCCTTCAGGATATTTGAGGGGCTATCACAAAAATGAGGCGGGGGGGAAGGTCAAGCTGTTCTCCAAAGCACCGGAAGGCAGGACAAGAAGCAAGGGATGGACATTAGAGGTGAGGGAAGAAGCAGGCCACGATGTAAAAAAGATATGGATAGCGTGATGGTGTGAAATGGAATATGTTTCATGTTATATTTTAGATTATGTTTGTTAGTTACTATACCCTGTATTCTGTTCTGGGAAGTCTCGGGGGGGGGAGGGGGGAGGGAGGGGAAAGGTGGGGGGGAAAGGGGAAGATTATAGATTGATTGATTGCCATTGTACAGGAATAATGGTAGAATTAAATAAGTTGGAAATAAATGGAATGGAAAGGACAAGGAAAGAGGAGTAAAGAAGGAAGAAAGTAGGTAGGCAGGTAGGTAGGCAGGAGAGAAGGGAGGGGGAAGAAAGGATAGGAGGAGAAAAAGGAGGGGAAGATAGAGGGTTAGAAAGGATGGAAGTGAGAAGTGGGAAAGAGGAGGGGAAGTAGGAAAGTGAGGAGAAGGATGGTGGGGAAAGTAGAACAAGGATGAGAAGGGTTGTCGTGTCCCACTCCTCCTCTGATGGCCGGGTCAGGGAAGTCCGTATCAAGCGTGGCCGCAAAGCCTCTGCAGCTTTGCTAAAGTTCTGTCAGAGTTCTCAGGGCAGGCAGGAGACCAGGATGTGATTTCAGCAATCCAATTTAGACTTTGCCTGACTCAAAGAATGCCAGAAAGTAGATCCTTTATATAGGCCATGGGGTGTGGCTCCATGACTCAGCACTTATCCAGGCCTGCCCCTCCCTTCCTTTTGCTGACGTCGCCTTTCCATTCTCCGGAAGCGGGGATCTATCCACTGCATCATTTCATCCCCAGCTGCCAGCAATCCCAGCTCGTGGCTGGCTTCAGGCGCACATGCTATCGGGGGGGAGGTTTGTTTGCTCGGTTTGTCCAGGCATGGTGCCAGGGCTGAGGGCTGGAGGCATGCCAGGACATTCTTCTGCACTATCAGTCTCTGGCTGAGATAGCAGGAGATGAGAGGGGCCCGGCTGCGGAGAGGGGGACGAGCGAGGCACAACAAGGGTAGAAAGGATTAAGGAAGGGAGTGGCGGCTGAGCAGGCCCGATTGAGCATAATCTGAGTATAGGATCGATTGTTGGATAAGTGATTGTACTGTACACTGGTCAAATTGTGGGAATTATTATGGAAAATAAAAATTTTTTACCTGGGGAAAAAAAAAAGATGTGGAGACTCTAGAAAGAGTGCAGAGAAGAGCAAGAAAGATGATTAGAGGACTGGAGGCTAAAACATATCAAGAACAGGTGCAGGAACTGGGTAGGTCTAGTTTGATGAAAAGAAGGACTAGGGGAGACATGACAGATTATCTTTATCTTTTATCAGCCTCCGAACCACACCCTCACGAACACGTCTCTCCTTTGAACCGCTATCTTTCCATTCTTCCCTTGTTTTTCCCCCCTCCACGAATTTTTCCTCTCTTAGGAAGGTGGCTTTCCCCAAACTCCTTTTCTTGACCTCTTCCTCCATTGCTGTCTCCTTCCTTATGTCATCTCACTTTTGTGTGTGTCCAAAAGCGTGCATGATACGTCTCCGGCTGTTCTGTCCCCCCCTCGCCTCCGTCCGAGCAATAATTAGCCGGCAACTATCAGCTCTGGCAGCAAACTAGCGAGCGTATGCCAAGTGTCTCTGTTATCTCTCTTGATGCCGATGAGTCAACCAAGAACAAACAGTACTTCAGCTCTAGTTAAGCAGTTGATTTGCTTGCCACGAAGTGGTATAGCAGCCCTTGCTGCTTTTATATCCTGTGGGGTGTGGCTCCATGACTCAGCACTTCCTAGGCCTGCCCCACCCCTGCTTCTGTTGTTCCCGCCTCTCCTGCCTACGAAACCTAGGGTCCAGCCAGGCCTGATTGCCATCAGCCGGGTCTGAAGGCGTGGCCTGGGGGGAGGGAAGAGTCAGGGGACGGAGGCCTCGTTATCTCCTCCACCTGGCCTGCCTCTGGCTCTTGGAGCTGAGCCAGGGAAGCCGGTGCTCCCGAGGTAAGTCCTGATGGCCCTTCCCCCTCACTTTCCGGGTCACTTTCTGGCAGGGGACCTGGCTCGGGGGGTGCAGACACAACACCGGCTTTGTTTAGTGTCGCTTCTAATGTTGAACGTTGCTCTTTCCGCGACGGGTTTAATTGGGCGTTGCTCATTCTGCAAAGCATATTTATTTATTATCGGGGTGGGGTGGGGGGCTGTTCTTTCCCCTGTTTATAAGACTCGTGTTCTTTTGACTTTTGCTCCAGTCGCAAAAATTGCCCAAGCAACTTCCTTTATTCAGCATGTCCCAGTTCCGAGTTTTTACCCTTTAAAAAAAAAAAAGTTTCAAATTTAAAGTTTCCTAAAGTTGTGCCACTTAGATAGCCTAATCTGTATTTTTTTTTAAAAAGAAAAATAATAATAAGCATTAGGATGGGAGATTTAACAGTTCAGCAAATTAAACCTTCCATTATCTAGATACTGTATGTATCCATACCGAGGTGGTGAATATATTGGTATGTCGGAGTTTCCTCTGATTAATTTTGGCAGGTGTGGTTGTGGGGTGTTCTATTGCAGCACCCCAAAGTGAGGTTTTCTTTCTGCCCCACAGCTGCCTTCTTTGCTCCCTGTCTCTCTCTCTCTCTCTCTAGGTGTGATTGTGTCATTGTGTTTCTCTTGCCATTTCTGCTTCATGTGTCATCACTGGCTTCCATCACAGTGATTTTTGGTGATATGAATTGTGCTGTAAATTTTTTTTTTAAAGGCATAAACAAAATTTTTTGGCATGTTGCTTTTCTTTCTTTCTTTCTTTCTTTCTTTCTTTCTTTCTTCCTTCCTTCCTTCCTTCCTTCCTTCCTTCCTTCCTTTCTTCCTCCCTCCCTTCCTCCCTCCCTCCCTCCCTTTTTTCTATTTCTCCTTCCTTCCCTTTATTACTTTTCTTCCTTCCTTCCTTTCCGTCCTTCCTTCCATTTCTTTCTTTCCTGCCTTTCTTCTTTCTCTCATTCCTGTCTCCTTCCTTCCTTCCCGTCTCTTCCTCTTTCTTTCTTTCTTTCTTTCTTTCTTTCTTTCTCTTTCCTTTCTCTTTCTTTCTTTCTTGCTTCTTTCTCTCTATACCTCTTTCTTTCTTCTCTCTCTCTCTCTCTTTCTTTCTTCTTTCTTTCTCTCTCCTTTCTTTCTTTCTTGCTTCTTTCTCTCTCTACCTCTTTCTTTCTTTCTTCTCTCTCTCTCTCTCTCTCTCTCTTTCTTTCTTTCTTTCTTTCTTTCACCAAGAGTCAGCCCGCGCTCTATTTTCTCGCAGGTTCTACTCACATTCTTACTCCCACCAAATTTCTCATGGATCTGAGACACCCCGACTTCAGAGATTCTACTAGGGTCTCTTTTGAGGAACAGGCTCCAACTATGGAATGAGAGCTAAAGAGAACTAAAAAAAAGTAAAAGCAATTTATCTTGAGAAGAAACTCTTCCCTTTTTTTCCACCCTCCGGAAGGGCTTCTTTTGATATTTCTCTCATCCCCTTTCTTTCTTGCTTTTCCGTTGGTTCCTTTCTCCCTCCTCCTCTTTTTTTTTCTGATTTCTTTTTTCTTGGTATGAGAAAATGTTTGCTTCAAAAGGACAATTTTGAAACTGTATTTGAGGCTGCTTCCATGCAAAAACGGGACCATGATTTTCTTGTAAGCAGAACTTGCCAATTTGAACTAGTAAGTCAAGTTTTCAAGCAATGTCTTAGCATCACTGTGGATGCTTGCCCCGTTGCGAATTCTTATCTATTGTTCCATCTCCTTGTTCTCTCTCTGCTATAACTGTCAACCAATGCAATCCTAAATTGCATTAACAGAGGGATACAATCAAGAACAATACCGCTCTATAAAGCCTTAGTAAGACCACACCTAGAGGACTGCATCTAGTTTTCGTCACCACCCTATTAAAAAGATGCTGAGACTCTAGAAAGGATGCAGAGAAGAGCAACCAGGATGATTCGGGGACTGGAGGCTAAAACATATGAAGAACACTTGCAGGAACTGGGTATGCCTAGTTTAATAAAAAGAAGGACTAGGGGAGACAGGATAGCAGTCTTCCAATATTTGAGGGGCTGCCACAGAGAGGAGGAAGGGGGTCAAGCTATTTTCCAAGGCACCCGAAGGCCGGACAAGGAACAATGGATGGAAATTGATCAAGGAGCGATTCAACCTGGAAATAAGGAGAAATTTTCTGACAGTGAGAACAATCCACCCATGGAACAGAAGTTGCCTTCGGAAGTTGGGGGAGCTTCATCATTGGAAGCTTTCAAAGAAGAGACAGGATGGCCATCTGTCATAAATGGCGTAGGGTGTGCGTGGACCTACAAGGTCCCGTCCAACTCTGTTCATGTGTATCTAACTCAAGGAGAATCAGGTCCTAGAGAGGACTGGATCATTCCAATCTCTAAGTGGGGGGAAACTCCCTTTGCGATGGCCCTCTCCTGTTTATAACCACCAGCAATGTATGGAACTTTCTCTGCCTTGCCTGGGCTACTATGACCTCAGGGTGCTACCTGCAAACTGAAGTGGTACAGTCCCTGGGCTCTGGAGGATCCTCCGGAGGCTGAAAACAGGCCCATTTCTGGACTTCCGGTACTTCCGTTAGGCCCATTTTTTGCCCTCCAGAGGCTCCGCGCGGGCCCTGCACTTACCTGGCATCCAAAATGGGCCACGTGGAGACTCCTGGGAGAAGCGGGGTTGGCAGGCTCAGTCAGTCCTTGCAACTACCGGTTCGGCGAACCAAATTAAAATGACCATTCGGTTCATCCGAACCGGTCAGAACCGGCTGAATCCCACCTCTAGCTTAAAGCGATGGCCATTGGCACGTATGGATAAAACTCCCGTCTGCTTTGATTTGGCTTTTCTGGATTCGAGGAGAAAGTTGGCCTTCTCTGAAGAAGTCCTCTTGGCCATTGCATGCCCAGATGATCCCCCATGGTTTCAGGGTTCCAAGGAACACCCCCAACGAAACAAGGTTCTGAGGCTTATTAGAGATGTCATGTTGGCACAGCTGGGAAAACCCGAAACTGAAAGCTTCCAGGTTTTCCACACCCAGTTGACAGTTCACAGCCCTGCCTCACACCCACAAGTTCATCACATTGTCCAATCAACTCTTCACACTTAATTGGATACCATCTTCCGGCAGTCTCCGTCAGACGCAGGATGTCCTTGAATACGGAATGTTGTTATGACTAACTTTCTACCGCTCCAACAACAACCCCCTCCCAACTGCCCCAGCTAAAATATGTGGCAGTTAAGAAGCAAAAAGAAAATTGCCTTCCAAAACTGACACATGGTCTCCTTCTGCTGCCTCTCTTGGTAGATGATGGCCCAGCTCTTGAACTTCATGACAAATTCTGCATATCCTCCTTCATGTCCTCATTGCACTTTGATTGCTGTGTGATTGGTTGGTTGGTTTTTTTTTACAAATATATATATTGATTTCTTTTTGGTGATGGGTGGTTTCCATTTTGATTCCTTTCGAGTTATTTTTCCTCCCGCGCTTAGATGTAGTTCCATAGGCTTAACCTTTTGCAAACATTTCTCTTGATATATATATATATATATGAGTGTATATATTGATACATGGGCCTGGTCTCATGACAGGGAAGGGATCAGGGGTGGGGAGGGGGGGGGCTACATCCTTTTCTGCTTTAAATCCCAACAAATCTTATATGTGGGCAATCACCCCGCTTTTTCAAAAGGCAGCTGGATTTTTGTTTTTTCCCTTGAAGAGGTTTCGCTTCTCATCCCAGAAGCTTCTTCCATTCTGACCGAACTGTCTGAAGACTGAACTCTCTTCAGTCAGAAGGGAAGAAGCTTCTGGGATGAGAAGCGAAACCTCTTCAAGGGAAAAAAACAAAAAAACAAAAGTCCAGCTGCCTTTTTTGAAAAAGCACCTTTGGGACCAAAGTGACTCGGATGACTGAAAATCTCCATAGACACGAAGGGTGGGCAATTTTGAGTTTTCCCTCCCCCTCTCTTTACCCTTCTTTCCCCCCCCCTCTCTTTCTCTGCCTTCGGAGTAGATATTTTGTGGGGTGGGTCACCCTTTTGAGCTTTTCAACCTTTGAGGGGGTGTGGGAGTGAATGAGTGGGCTGGCGGGGTGGGGTGGGGGGAAGGCGAGGACTGCCGTGGTCACTCTGCAGTCATCCAGAGGTTGAGGAGCTGCTAGTCCCCACAATGCAGCTGGCCTGGCAAAGGATCCTGGGAGTGGTAGTCCAGGGAGATTTGCCAAAGTCTCAAGATAGCCCACCCTTGATTTAGGTGCTCTTCTGCTCTTCCTTTTTTTGGAAATCTGATTGTCGTCTTCTCCTTGTTTTCCTCCTTCCAGGTTCTACACATATCCTCACCCCACAGAAATTGCTGGACACGTTGAAGAAGCTGACCAAAGTGGACGAAGAAAGCACCAGTTAAACATGCATCGTCTTCATACTTTCCTCCTCCTCTCTCTCTCTCTCTTTCTCACGCGCTCTCTCTCTCTCTCGTTGACCTGCTCCCCGAAAATCAACTGAATCGTTGGAAAATCTGGCCATCGCTGTTGACTTCTGGGCCTCCACTGCCTCTCCTAGAGTTTAAACGCAAGACCTTCCCGAACCGTCGTTCCTCACGATTCCCTCCTCATAGGAAGCCAAGCTAAATAGGAAACAAAAATAATAAGAGTAAGAATAATATATGCATCGGGTCTAAAGGACGAGTGGGGAAAGATAAAAAGAGTAATATATTCTGTACTATAGATACGATCTCTGTAATGCACCCAAGAAAATAAAAATTGTCAGGTTCAACTGTCCATATGGGAAGACATCCCCTCCCGCCGCTTCATCATTGGAGAGAGAAGACAACGGTGGTTATATTTTCAATTCTGTCTTTTGGTTCCTCCCACCACCCGTTATTCCGCCCCCCCTTGCTTGGATGGACGAATGCTTGTGACTTATTTATGGCTCTGTAATCCTGTATTTAACCCCCCCCAGTCCCTCCCCCCCCCCCCGATGCAAACTGTGAATATTGTCCCCTAGGCGTCGCAATTTGCTTGCATTTTTGGAAATAACTGTAATAACGTCCCTCTCTTTTCCCCTTCTCGCATTGCTGTCGTTGGGGTTGTCGTCTTGATTATGTATTTCTTCTACTAGGTTTTGTTCTGTTGTTTTTTTGTTTTGTTTTGTTTTGTTTTGTTTTAGTTCCTTGATATGCAGCCAGGCTGGCTTTTGAGAGATAAATGATATATCTATATCTATATATATCTATATATACATATATTTTCTGGATGTAACCTGGTTGTTTCTCCTTCCTCCTCTTCTCTTTTGGGAGTATGTCATATTTTTCCATCAAAGCATGGCATAAACTTGCTTTCTTAAAGCCTGCCCGAGAAACAGATAATGTTTTCCCCTCTATCTCAGGTCTCCTGATGGCTTTAAATTTTGCTGAGGGATGCTGGCCAGTAAATATCCTTGGAAACTCGTGGTAGTATTTTGGTGCAGAGAAATTTAAAAAAAGAATTAATAATAACATCATTGGCTTCTGGAAACCATTTGTCCATTTGATCGGCGAGATTTCTAGCCCAATGAAGAGACCGAGAATTTTCTCTTTTCTCCTCATCCTTCCACTTCCTGCAAGGAGGGATAAGTTGAGAAAGAGAGAGTCCATGTGTTAAATCTTGCAATTCACCCGTTTAGTTTTAAGAAGAGCCTTCCCAAGATGGCTCAAATCTGCTATGTGCTATATTTTGGGGTTGTCCCAAAGATTGCTTTTTTTCAAAAGCAAAGCGGACTTTGTTTTTCCTTGAAGAGGTTTTGCTTCTCATCCCAGAAGCTTCTTCAGTTCTGACTGAACTGTCTGAAGACTGAACTCTCTTCAGTCAGAAGTGAAGAAGCTTCTGGGATGAGAAGCAAAATCTCTTCAAGGAAAAAAAAAAGAAAAGGTCCAGTTGCCTTTTGAAAAAGTACCTTTGGGACAACCGTGACCTGGATGATTGAGAATCTCCATAGATGACTTTCGGGGTTTCCCAAAAACCTCGCTCCTTCCAGCTTGCTTTTGTATTCCAGTTTCCTTGGGTGAGCTTAGGGAAGGACTCTTCTATGATCCATTAAGCTTTATTTTATAAGGTGTTTTTTTTTTATTTCATGGTTGGCTGATTGACCCAAGAAGAACTTGGAGTCTTCAGCATTGATCTTAGAAGGTAAGGATGGGCTCTCAAGCTGTAGTAGTCTCCATGTTTGAGCAAGCTAGTGTGATTTCCCGCTTCCTGAGGTCTTGATGCAGTTTTCAGCGAAAAGAGAGAGATATTCTGTTTTCTCTGTTGAGGAAACTCAACTGCAACTTGAAAGACAAGAGTTACTGATCCTTCCACGTTCACCTCTGCTTAACAGTTTTTGGGCAGTATTCTTTCTTTTCTTTTTTTATTCAACCATGGGTCGAAAACATGTCTGTCTGCCTATCTCTCCATCACTTTAGCTATTGTCTATCTGTCTGTATCCATTTCTATATCCCTTATTACAACCCTGTAATTCCTTTACCCATTCAAGGTAGAGTGGAGGGGAGTGGGGGCATCTGATCGTTTAGTGGAGATTGATCGATCGATCTGTATCCATCCATCTCTGCATCTGTCTCTCACTCACTCTAGCTACCTAGCTGTCTTCCATCAATTCTTTTTCCATTCATTTTATCCTATATCTATCTATCATCTATCCTTTCTCTCTCCATCCATCCATTCTGTCTGTCTGTCTGTCTACCTTATCTATCTATCTATCTATCTATCTATCTATCTATCTATCTATCTATCTATCTATCTATCTATCTATCTATCTATCTCTGTCATCTCCCTCTTTCTCTCTCCATCCATTCTATCTACCTCTGTCTGTCTACCTCTCTCATCTCTATCTCTCTATCTCTATCATCTATATATTTATCTATCCATCCATCATCTCCCTCCCTCCCCCCTCTCTCTCTGTCTCTCTCTGTCTCTGTCTCTCTGTCTCTCTCTCCCTCTCTCTGTCTCTGTCTGTCTGTCTGTCTGTCTGTCTGTCTCTGTCTGTCTGTCTCTGTCTCTCTCTCTCTCTCTCTCTCTCTCTCTCTCTCTCTCTCTCTCTCTCTCTCTCTCTCTCTATATATATATATATATATATATATATATATATTTTCTGAGATTTTCGCGGGTGTTTGTATGTAGGTCTTTGCTTGTTCGGGTTTTCTCCTGCATAAAATTGGAAGTGTCTTGGCGACGTTTCGACGAAGTCTCATTCGTCATCGTCAGGCTGGTGTTTACAGCTTAGTGCTTCTAGAAGCAATGTGTGATCGCAGCTGTCTATATATATATATATAGATAGATAGATAGATAGATAGATAGATATAGATATAATATATATATATATAATTATAATTATATATATATATATATATATATCATCATCTCCCTCCCTCTCTATCTATCTATCTATCTCTCATCTATCACTCTTTCTTTCTCCATCCATTCTATCGTATCATCTGTCTGTCTGTCTATCTGTCTATATCTAGCTTGCCCCCTTCCTCTTAACTCCCCGTTGCAGGGCATTGACTTCTCTTCCCAGCAGAGGGACGAAGGGGAAAAATGCCTCCTATTATTGAGGTAACAGTAACAGAGTTGGAAGGCACCTCGGAGGTCATCTAGTCCAGCCCCCAGCTCACGCAGGAGACCCATACCAGGGATTCGAACCGCCGAACTGCCGACCTTTCTGATCGACAAGCTCAGCATCTTAGCCACTGAGCCAGGTTTTGCTTACTGCTTTGCGTCTAGCGCCTCCCTTGCTCCTCATATTCCATCCTCTTAAGGATGAAAGTCGATTTTGAACCACGTATATTTTGCGCAGCAAATTATTCTGACTCTCCCTTTCTCAATCTCGCCTTGCATAAATCTTTTTTATTTATATTTATATATATCTATACACACACACACACCATGGTGATTCTAGAGAATGTCTTTCTTTTCCGGTGTGTTTGCTTTAGTGATTTTATTTTGTTTCGTTCTTTGTTTGTTTCATTGTTATTTATATTCCAATGATTTGTGATTGAAAGGGAAAGGGGGGAGGCGGGGAAAAACCGCCCCCGTTCAACACAGAAAGGGTTAACTGGACGCTGTCTTGAGACGCTGTTTGATTTCTTGACATGTCAATGTTGAAGCACAACACTGTGTTCTTTCTGTATCGCTGTTCTGTATTTTAAAAGCACTCGAGAATCAATAAAATTTGCTGTCCTGTCCTAAAAGAACTCTTTTGAGTGGCTGGTTTGTGAAAAGAGTGGTCTGATTAAAAAAAAACTATGGAGAAATGCAACGTAATGCTGCGTTCCGATGATGTCTCACACACACACACACACACAAACACACAAAGTGCATGATATCATCTATACTTTTTTGGGAAACGATGAATATTTTACCTTTCTGCCTGAAACAGCTGCCAGCTAGGGTCTATGAAAAGACTAGAGCAACGTCATGCCATGTTGCAACCATGTCATCTTTGTTGTGCATTACGCTGTCTCTTATTTCTAGGGAAAACTTCGAACTAAGGTTTGCTCCTGCCTGCCCTCCATCCTTCCCAGGGGCTGCCTGGTGGTCCAGAACCCCCAGTCCAATTTCTATACCCCTCCTGGCACGGGGCCAAGTCCCATCAAGGGCACCTGTGTCACAGGGAGACCTCATCGTGTCTTCCCCATTGCCTTGCCTTGGCTCCCAGTTAAACCAGGTTGCCTGCCTTCCCAGACTCCCAGGGGCTCCCTGGTGGTCCAGAACCCCCAGTCCAATTTCTATACCCCTTCTGGCACAGGGCCAAGTCCCATCAAGGGCACCTGTGTCTCTCCCTGCCTTCCCCATTGCCTTGCCTTGGCCCCCAGTTAAACCAGGTAGCCTGCCTCCTGGCTGCCTTCCCAGACTCCCAGGGGCTCCCTGGTGGTCCAGAACCCCCAGTCCAATTTCTATACCCCTTCTGGCACGGGGCCAAGTCCCATCAAGGGCACCTGTGTCGCAGGGAGACCTCATCGTGTCTTCCCCATTGCCTTGCCTAGGCCCCCAGTCAAACCAGGTTTCCTGCCTCCTGGCTGCCTTCCCAGACTCCCAGGGGCTCCCTGGTGGTCCAGAACCCCCAGTCCAATTTCTATACCCCTTCTGGCACGGGGCCAAGTCTCATCAAGGGCACCTGTGTGTCTCCCTGCCTTCCCCATTGCCTTGCCTTGGCCCCCAGTTAAACCAGGTTGCCTGCCTTCCCAGACTCCCAGGGGCTCCCTGGTGGTCCAGAACCCCCAGTCCAATTTCTATACCCCTTCTGGCACAGGGCCAAGTCCCATCAAGGGCAGCTGTGTCTCTCCCTGCTTTTCCCATTGCCTTGCCTTGGCCCCCAGTTAAACCAGGTAGCCTGCCTCCTGGCTGCCTTCCCGGACTCCCAGGGGCTGCCTGGTGGTCCAGAACCCCCAGTCCAATTTCTATACCCCTTCTGGCACGGAGCCAAGTCCCATCAAGGGCACCTGTGTGGCAGGGTGACATTGTAATACCTTCCCTATTGCCTTGCCTTGGGCCCCAACTAGCCCAGTGTCGCCTCCTGTTGCCTGCCTCTTGCTTGGCCTGTGCCACCCGGTCACCAGGGACAAAAAAGTGGCAATGTAATGCCACATTCCAATGATGTCATCTCTGTTGGGCATTACATCGTCTTTTTTTTCCAGAGAAAACCCTAAGTTTCTGGCCTATTCACTTGGCTCTGTGCCAGGGGTGACATGATGCCACCTAGCAATGATGTCATCTCTGTTGGGCATGGCGTCATCTCGTTTCTATTGGCTTTTTTCCCCCCCATTACCTTGTTGGGTAATGAAATGTTCTGCACAAAACCCACCAAGCTCAGAGAGGACTAAGGACCCCCCAGTCGTCTTCTCACCTCCTCTTCCTCCCCCTCTGCAAACCCCGCTCCCTTCTAGCACTGATGAAGTTACCTAGTTGGGTAATTTATTTATTTATTTATTTATTAATCAAACTTTTATACCGCACCATCTCCCGCAGGACTCAGGGTGGTTCACAGCCATATTAAAATAAAACAATATAATAAATAACAATATAAAACCCAATTAAAACTAAATATTATAATAGCCAAATCACTAAAACGGTAAAGACCGGTTAAAAACCCCTTTAAAATTTAACTAAAAATATTTTATTCTTAGGCTAGTCCAGCTCGCTGAAATAATAAGTCTTTTTTTTCTTTTCTTTTTTCTTTCTTTTTTTTTGTGTGCAAAATTTAATTCAAAAAGTTTTACAGAAATTTTTTCCCCTTTCCCCCCCTCCCCCCCCCCCCCTTCACAACCCCCCCCCCCCTGACTTCCCGGAACGAGCACAAGGTATAGTTAAAAATAAAACAAACATATGCTAAAAAATTTCCATCCATAATAAAGTCTTCAGTTCACGTCTGAAGGCCCGGAGGTCGGGGAGTTGTCGTAACCCAGGAGGAAGCTCGTTCCACAAGGCCGGTGCTGCCACAGAGAAGGCCCTCCCCCTGGGGGGTCACCAACCTACATTGTTTGGTCGACAATGAAATGTTTGGTCCACAATGAAATGTTCTACACGAAAAACACCAAGCTCAGAGAACACTAAGGACCCTCCCAGTCCTCGTCCTCGTCCTCTCACCTCGTCCTCGTCTTCTCTCATGTTTGGGCAGAACATTTCATTACCCAACTAGGTAACTTCATCACTGCTAGAAGGGAGTGGGGTTTGCAGCGCTCTCTGAGCTTGGTGGGTTTTGTGCAGAACATTTCAATACCCAACTAGGTAACTTCATCACTGCTAGAAGGGAGTGGGGTTTGCAGAGGGGGAGGAAGAGGAGGAGGAGGTGAGAGGACGACGACGAGGGGGTCCTTAGCGCTCTCTGAGCTTGGTGGTTTTCATGTAGAACATTTCATTACCCAACTTGGTAACATCATTAGTACTAGAAGGAAGTCAGGTTTGCAAAGAAGGGGAGGAGGAGGAGGACGACGACCGTGGCATCCTTGGTTCTCTCTGAGCTTGGTTGTATTCTTGCAGACTTTTCATTACCCAACTACTGAAACACTGATGACGTTACCTACATGGGTAACGAAACATCTGTAAGAAAACAACCAAGCTCGGAGACCTCTATGGACCCCTCCAAGCAAAACTCCCCTAGGATATATCCAAAGGCATCTCATTTCTTTCTTTCTTTACTTACCTTGCTAGCCCAACATTGCCTCTTGTGGCCAAGCTGCCCGTTATTATTATTACAGTATTATTATTATTATTATTAACATTATTAATAGCAAGATCCCTGAGAGGAAGCTACAAAGCCCAGGTCATATAAAAAAAGAGGCTTTCTAAAATAGCAAAAGTCATCCCAATCGTTCGAAGAAAGGAGCAAAATACCGGAAGCTACTTCCCCCAACTCCGCCAACGCCGAGGATACTCTACGCTCCCCAGTGAACTAAGAGGTCGCAGCGTCATTCTTTGGCACGCCAAACCCAACAACATTGTGCAAGAGTCCAAACGAGCAAGCAACTCGGCCCGTTTAATGGGTCCCCCGTTCTCGTCGGTCCATTCCGATCAGAAGAGACAGGAAGTCCTGGGGCTCCTTGCTTTCCTTAAGGCCCAACTTAAGGATTTGTTCATCTGTTCGGTGGTGAACTTCATGTCTTTCGCGGCTTCCACGGCCCGGTTTAAAGTCCAGTTTAAGTCTTCCAAAGTGGCGGAAGGGAGGAAGGTCCTGGAGCAGCAATGATATTCCCGGAGACGATGCCGCGACGTTTTCCACTCGTTGGCTTGCTGTCTGCTGGGATCGAAAGCCGGAAGAGCTAGCGAAGAAGAGATCGAGGTAGTGACGGGTGATGGAGAATAGCTGTCCAGAAGAAAAGAAGCGGGGGGGGGGGGGAAGAATCGAGACGTTCAAAGAATCATCATTATGTATTATGGTTTTAATCGGAGTTTTTTTTATCATTTTTCTATTAATAGTTTTAAATGGGGTTAGCCAAATTGAATGAGATTTTTAAAATGTTTTTAATTCTATTCATAAAATTGTTTTTACGTTAGCTGTAAACCGCCCTGAGTCCTTTGGGAGAAGGGCGGTATAGAAATCAAATAAATTCAATTCAATTCAATCAGGGCAGATGCCTGTACCTAGCTAACCTTGGTTGACCTTCGAAAAGTTAAACAGAGGTGGATTCTAGCTGGATGAGTTCCAGCTCAAGAGAGGAGTCGAAGAAGCCAGCTAATGTTGTCTTGTTGCCAAGATCAACTTCAAGCAGACTTTAGCTTTAAAGGGGAATCTTTGTAACTCGGGGTTGACATGAGGGCGGTGGGTGGGTTGGTGGGTGGTGGTCCTTTGTGCTCTCTGAGCTTAGTGGTTTCCTTCCAGATGTTTCAGGACCCAAACTAGGGAACATCAACGGTGCTGCTCATTATCCTGATCGCTTAGCATCGATGGTGTTTCTTGGTTTGGGTAATGAAACGTTTGCAAGAGCTCAGAGAGTACCAGGATTACATAGTCCTCCTCCTCCTCCTCCTCCTCTTCCTCTTCCCCAGCAAACCTCACTTCCTTCTAGCATCGATGATGTTACCTAGTTGGGTAATAAAACAGTTGCAAGAAAACAACAAAGCTCAGAGGGCACGAAGGATCACATAGTCCTTCTCTTCCTCCGCCTCCTCTTCCTCCTCCTCCCCAGCAAACCCCACTCCTTTCTAGCACTGATGAAGTTACCTAGTTGGGTAATGAAATGTTTACAAGAAAACAACAAAATTCAGACAGCACCAAGGATCCCACAGTCTCCTTCCTCCTCCTTCTCCTCCTGTTCCTCCCCCTTGGCAAACGTCACTCCCTTCTAGCACTGATGGTGTTACCAAGTTGGGTCACGAAACGTTCTGCAAGAAAACCACCAAGCTCCAAGGGAGCGCCAAGGACCCCTCAAATAAAGGGGTGCTACATAATACTTACATGATGGATGAGACGGGGTATTGTGCCAAAGGAATAGCTGGGATGTAATTCACAGAGGTAGCTGCAGATGGCACCGCCAAGTACCACAGGCCTGCCTGTTTTGGTTGCTGGTGTTGGCTCAACTTTGGTTGGGTTCTAGAACTTTCTTCTGGAGCGTTCTCCTTGTGGTCTCCTGCTCCTAAGGTGGTCAAGAAAATAAAATATCTCTCAGTCACCATGAATCCCATTTTTTTTAAAAAAAATCCTTTAAATATTCCTGGCAATGGCGAAGTAATCTCGGGCACTGCACAGTACAGGTGGTTCTCGAGTCACGACCGCGACCGAGCCCCGGGATTTACGTCGCTAAGTGAAGCATTTGCTTCAGTGAGTGAAGCGGCCCCATTTTATGACTTGTCTTGCCACAGATGTTAAGTGAATCCTTGCATTTGTTAACTTAGTCACACAGCTGTGTAACGAATCTGGCTTCCCGCCCCCCCCCCCGACTTCACAAAATGGGAATTACACTGCGACCGTCATAAATATGAGTCCGTTGCCAAGCACCCAAATTTGGATCACCTGACTCTGCGGAATGCTACAACATTAAGTGTGAAAAATGGTCGTAAGTCAGTTTATGACTTTGAACGGTCACTAAATGAAAATGTTGTAAGTCGAGGACCACCTATATTAAAGGCCCATTTTGAATTCACCCCTCAAAGCTTCTTCTGAAGGCAAGACTGCCAGTCAAAGTGTGTCAATTGCTTGGGGGGCAATATACTTGTGGCGGGGAGCATAAAGATAACTTTAGTCAGAACCGAAGAAGCTTCTTGGGCAAGTAGCGAAAAGTCTTCAAGGAAAACAAAAACAAAGAAAGCCCAGTTGCCTTCAGGACAAACATAAAGAGAATTTCCTTCTTTAAGATGCGAAAATGAGATGCGGACCACTGAATAGGGACAAGAAAATGAGAAGAAAAATATCCCACCCTGATTAAAAAAAAGAGACAAGAGCATTTTAAGGAAGAAGATCACTTATAAGGGATTAGGATTTGGCTTTAGGTTAAGGAACTGGACAGATAGGAACTTTTAAGAGTGGTTTGGTGGCCTAGGAGTAGAAACCTCGCCTCACAATCAGGAGGCTGCGAGTTCGATCCTAGGTAGCGGCAGAGAATATCTCTCTCGGGGCACAACGGGAATATATCTGCTGAATATAACTCTGCATTGGCAACAGGCAAGGCATCCGGCCAGGAAACATTCAGCTCCATTTAGTTGCCCAGACTCCACCTTGATGTACAGAATTATGGAATTATTAAAGGTAAAGGTTCCCCTCGCACATATGTGCTAGTCGTTCCTGACTCTAGGGGGCGGTGCTCATCTCCATTTCAAAGCTGAAGAGCCAGCGCTGTCCAAAGACGTCTCCGTGGTCATGTGGCCAGCATGACTCAATGCCAAAGG
>NC_080554.1:6907500-7075000 GCF_028640845.1 Ahaetulla prasina
CCTCCTCCTCCTCCTTTTCCTCCTTCCCTTCCTCTTCCTCCTCCCTGCAAATCAAACTCCCTTCTTCTAAGCACTGATGGTGTCATCTAGTTTGGTTAATGAAACGTCTGCAAGAAAACCACCAAGCTCAGAGAGCACTAAGGACCCCACAGTCCTCCTCCTCCTCCTCCTTTTCTTCTTCCTTCTGCTTATCCTTTCTTCTTCCCCTCCTCCCTCTTCCGTCTTCTCCTCCTCTTCCATGTCTATCTTCTCCTTCTCTTCCTCCTCCCCCTCCGCCCTGCAAGCCCTCCTCCTCCTTTTCTTCTTCCTTCTTTTTATCCTTCCTTCTTCCCTCCTGCCTCCTCCATCTTCTCCTCCTCTTCCATGTCTATCTTCTCCTTCTTTTCTTCCTCCTCCTCCTCCCTGCAAGCCCTCCTCCTCCTCCTTTTCTTCTGCCTTCTTTTATCCTCCTTCTTCCTCCTCCTCCTCCTCCCTCCCTTCCATGTCCTCTTCCCCTCCTCCTCCTCCTTCTCCTTCTCCTCCTCCTCCTTCCTGCAAGCCCAACTCCCTTCAAGCACTGATGATGTCATCTAGTTTGGTTAATGAAACGTCTGCAAGAAAACCACCAAGCTCTGAGAATACCAAGGACCCCACAGTTCTCCTCCTTCTCTTCCTCTTCGTCTTCTTTTCCTTCTCCTCCTCCTTCCCCTCCTCCTCCTCCCTGCAAACCAAACTCCCTTCTAAGCACTGATGAGGTTACCTAATTGGGTAATGAAACGTCTGCAAGAAAGCAACCAAGCTCAGAGAGCACCAAGGACCCCACAGTCCTCCTCCTTTTCTTCTTCCTTCTGCTTATCCTTTCTTCTTCCCCTCCTCCCTCTTCCGTCTTCTCCTCCTCTTCCATGTCTATCTTCTCCTTCTCTTCCTCCTCCCCCTCCGCCCTGCAAGCCCTCCTCCTCCTTTTCTTCTTCCTTCTTTTTATCCTCCCTTCTTCCCCTCCTGCCTCCTCCATCTTCTCCTCCTCTTCCATGTCTATCTTCTCCTTCTTTTCTTCCTCCTCCCCCTCCCTGCAAGCCCTCCTTTTCCTCCTCCTTTTCTTCTGCCTTCTTATCCTTCCTTCTTCCCCTCCTCCCTCCTCCCCTCCCTTCCATGTCCTCTTCCCCCCTCCTCCTCCTCCTTCTCCTTCTCCTCCTCCTCCTTCCTGCAAGCCCAACTCCCTTCGAAGCACTGATGATGCCACCTAGTTTGGGTAATGAGACGTCTGCAAGAAAACAGCCAAGCTCAGGGAGCACCAAGGACCTCTCCAAGTATTTAAAACAGACAACGCAACCTGTTTAGAGAGTGCTCTCTTTGCCTAAAATATGGCTCTCTACATAACTAACTTAATTAAGGGCCCTCAGTTGCTCTGGGTAACATCCTGCCGTTGGTTCTATCGACAGTCGTGGCCGACAATTAAAAATCCAGAGACTTTGCAGGACACCAAGTTCCTAATTCCGGACTACGCCAACAACATTTAAAGTTAAACCCTTGGCCACCTACTGAAGTCCAACTCGGATCCATGTTGAGCCAAAGAAGGTTTCTGGGTCTTCCCTTTTCTTTCAGCGGCCAGAAATGATTCATCAGATTCCACTACGTTTTTCCTTGAGGTTCTGTGGAACGAGACAGCATGTTACACCGAAGACAAGACTACAGTAGTGGCCAAAATCGTGGAAACCTTTTGAGAAAAGTGTATTTTTGAGGTTTGATGGCTAATAACACCACTTTTTTGGGGGGGAGTTTCAAGATAATCCTATTCCACTGCTGGAATGGCCTGGGAACAGCCCAAACCTTCACCCAATGGAAAATCTATGGAGCCGACTCAAGAAACTGGTTAGTCAGAATCGACCCAGCAATAAAACCCAGTTAATAGAAGCCATCCTTCAATCTTGGTTTCCCATGATAACAGCTGCAGAACTCAAAGACTTGGTTCACTCCATGAGAAGACGTCGTAAGGCCGTCATTTGTGCTAAAGGTTACCCAACTAAGTATTAACTGACATGGGGATCATTTTTGTATAGCTCGTTTTTTCTTTGGGGATCATTTTTGTATAATCTCATTTTTTCTACGTCTCTCACTCTTCTTCTTTATACTGTAGCTGCTCTCCTAATAGCAAATCCTCCATAAAAATTATTGCATTGCATTCTTGATTAAATTGTTTTTCCATTGATATATAATTTTATAGTACTACTCAAAAAAAAAAAAAAGTGGTGTTATTAGCTAGTTTTAGAAAATACACTTTTCCCAAAAGGTTTCCACAATATTGGCCACAACTCTATAGCAAGACACAAAACAAGAAGCTTATCTTAGCCATTCATTTCCCCTCTGGAAATGTCACCTCTGGACTACTAAAATCTGACTGGATTCCTTTTATTCAATGTATTTGAACGATTTATTCTAGTTTTTTGTTTGTGTGAACACAGGCGAGATGGAGCATGAACAAGCACACTTAGTTTAGCATCCGTCTGCAGACAAGGCCTCTGGTGGCTCAGACTGCTAAGACAGTCTGTTATTAACAGCAGCTGCTTGCAATTACTGCAGGTTCAAGCCCCACCAGGCCCAAGGTTGACTCAGCCTTCCATCCTTTATAAGGTAGGTAAAATGAGGACCCAGATTGTTGGGGGCAATAAAAGTTGACTTTGTATATAATATACAAATGGATGAAGACTATTGCTTGACATAATGTAAGCCGCCCTGAGTCTTCGGAGAAGGACGGGATATAAATACAAATAAAAAAATAAAATAAAAATAAATTAAGAAAAACCCCTCCTGGGCAGGGTTTAATAGAGGGAGTCCTTGACTGACGACCTCCGTTGAGGTGACAATTTCTGGGGCTAAGCGAGGCATTTGTTATTGGAATTTTTGCCTCGTTTTAACAACTTTCTTAAGCGAATCACTGCAATTGTTAAGTGATGAACACGGCAATTGTTAAGTGAATCTGACTTGTTCTGGATTCCTTTGCTTGCCAGAAGGTTGCAATAGAGGATCACGTCACACCGAGATACTGCAACTGTCGTAAATATGAGTTAGTTCTGTTCTGTGTTGTATTGTATTGTATTAGTATTGAATTGTCATTGTATTGTATTATTATTGTATTGTATTATTATTGTATTGTAACTGTAATTGTAAAGTATTGTATTATTATTGTATTGTATTATATTATTTTTATTTATTTATTTATAATTTAATTTCTATACCGCCCTTCTCTCGAAGGACTCAGGGCGGTTTACAGCCATACTAAAACAAAAAATATACAAAATATAAATCACAGATTTAAAATGAATTTTAATTACTGTATTGAATTACTGTATTGTATTGTACTGTACTGCACTGCACTGTATTATTATTATTATTTTTATTTTTTTATTTACATTTATATTCCGCCCTTCTCCGAAGACTCAGGGCGGCTTACAGTGTGTAAGGTAATAGTCTCATCCTATTTGTATATTTACAAAGTCAACTTATTGCCCCCCCAACAATCTGGGTCCTCATTTTACCTACCTTATAAAGGATGGAAGGCTGAGTCAACCTTGGACCTAGTGGGACTAGAACCTGCAGTAATTGCAGGCAGCTGTGTTTTAATAACAGGCTTCTTACAGCCTGAGCCACACCACGGCCCTGTATTATTATTGTATTGTACTGTACTGCATTGTATTATTATTGCATTGTATTGTATTATATTATTGTATTGTACTGTACTGCACTGTATTGCATTATTATTGTTTTGTATTATTATTGTACTGTACTGTACTGCACTGTATTGTATTATTGTATTGTATTGTAATTGTAATGTACTGTATTATTATTGTATTGTATTATTATTGCATTGCATTGCATTTTTATTGTAGTGTACTGTACTGCATTGCACTGCACTGCACCGTATTGTATTATTATTATTGTATTGTATTGTACTATACTGCACTCCACTGCACTGTATTGTATTTGTATTTGTATTGTATTCACTCCACTCCATTCCATTCTATGGGCAGTGAAGGCATCAGAGAGGGAAAGGAACAATAATTTCACCCTGGTTCTGCTGTGAATCTCTGCCTTTCTGAACAGTTTGGAACCTAGCCAGGACAGTAGAATTGTGGTTAGCTGTTTTGGAAGTTTCCCATAATGTCTTTCATAATGGGTGAGTCAGCTGCCTGGTGAGAAAATAGATCGTCTCTGCAGTCCTATTGCCCTCAAGATATCATTTGGAGGTTTGGAGGCACAGATGTCCCTTTTTCATAAGGTAACTGGAGTTTGTTTTTCTTTGAAGGCGTTTCACTTCTCATCCAAGAAACTTCTTCTAGAGAACTGTCACAACTAAAGAAGCTTCTTGGATGAGAAACGAAACATCTTCAAGGAAAAGCAAAATCAGTCAGAACTGAAGAAGCATCTTGGATGAGAAGCAAAACGTCTTCAAGGGGGAAAAAAGTCCATTCAGAACTGAAGAAACTTCTAGGCTGAGAAATGAAACTTCTTCAAGGAAAAACAAAAAAAAGTCCATTCAGAACTGAAGAATCTTCTAGGCTGAGAAGCGAAACTTCTTCAAGGAAAAAACAAAAAAAAGTCCATTGAGAACTGAAAAAACTTCTAGGCTGAGAAGCAAAACATCTTCAAGGAAAAAACAAAAAAAAGTCCATTGAGAACTGAAGAAGCTTCTAGGATGAGAAGCGAAACTTCTTCAAGGAAAAACAAAAAAAACTCCATTCAGAACTGAAGAAGCTTCTTGGATGAGAAGCGAAACTTCTTCAAGGAAAAAACAAAAAAAAGTCCATTCAGAACTGAAGAAGCTTCTTGGATGAGAAGCGAAACTTCTTCAAGGAAAAAACAAAAAAAGTCCATTGAGAACTGAAGAAGCTTCTTGGATGAGAAGCAAAACATCTTCAAGGAAAAAACAAACAAAGACAGTCCAGCTGCCTCTTAAATAGCATCTTTGGGACAACCATGACCTGGATGATGGAGGATCTCCACAAACATGTAGTTAGAGATAGGCTCACCAGGGACTGGGAAGAAACAATGAGATCTACCAGACAAGCGTTTGCCCAGATACTCTTACCTATTAAAACAATACTTGTATTCATTCCTTACCCGGCTGGAGTGACGCTTGGATAAAGTTGAGCCATGCCCTGAACTCTTGATGGGTGGGGAGAAGAAGACTGCCTATGAAGTGACTCTTCTAGACTTTGACGTAACCGAGAGACTTCATGTTGCAAAGCTTCGATGGCTTCGCTGGTGGAGAAATGAAACAAAACACACAGGAACATCAGGTTGACTGGACAACTACTACTAAGGCGGGTTTGAAGTCATCTGAATTCTACCCAAGACAAAAGGGGGAAATGAGTTTAATGCTTTCCTCTCCCTCTTCCCGTGCTGGAGGGATGGGGTGTTCTGTCCTAGGCTCCCTTAACAAGCAGGAGGAAGGAATTACTGGCAAAAACCTCTCTTATTTACACGGCTGTGAATTACGTTCATTCACAGTCCGCAAGGCCTGTCCAAACAGTTTTTCAAAGGAATATCTATCAACACAGACCTTATCTCATTTGGCAAGCTGCCACATGAATTGTTTCCAACCGCAGTACAAGACAAAACTTAGAACAGAGTTGCTCAGAGTCACGGAATGAACGAACTGTTTCCTGCAAAAGCCCACTCCCTGTTTGCTCCTCTTTTATTTCCTACGGGAGGGGACAATCACCTCCAAGGTATGGCTTTACTCCTGAGTTGACCCTGCTGTCTTAGTTGTTCTTCTCTTCTAGCAGTTCTGCGCATGCACACACTGGGAACAGGCTCCAGCTGTTCCTCTGCCTTGCTGCTGTCTAACTCCCTCTCTGCCTCCAACGCAGAGCCCTTGTCTTCTCCATCCCCCAGGACTGGTCCAAGTTCCTCCCCAACCTCCTCACTGTCCGACTCTGCTGCCAGCTTCGCTGGCCGCCGGTGGGCCACAACATGGGGGTAAAATTACAGGGTTAAAAAAATCATTTGACAAAATCAGAGACAGTCGTTTAGAAATGTAGGGGTGTATTCCGTAGAGATGGCGAAAACTTTGAGGGCACTGATTGTTCGGTAAGCCTCCATTAGCAACTCTCTATCTTTTCCCAGCCAAAGGAGGGTTTGCTTTAAGGAAAGTTGGCAACCAAGGTTATCAGAAAAATAATTATGAAGTGATGGAATGTATCCTTAAAGTACGTTCTAAAGTAGTTAGATGTGGGATAGTGAACATTTGTGGTGTGTGTCAGGGTTCTGACAGATGCCCTAATTAAATCAGGAGTCTCAAGCCAAGCGTCAAAAGAAATCCAGTTATTTATTAGGAGCTTCATGTCTCCATGTTACCAAGTGAAGCCAGCTCTGACCCTATATAATTTACGCTCCAATTATTACCCTGTTTTGCCCCTCCCTCCAGGGTGTGTCATCAACAGAGCAATTTTGCGGGTTATAGAGGTCAATCCCCTCTGGCTGCCACAGGTATCCCTGGGAGACAGCCTTGAGAGAGATAAGTGTGGAATGTGCATCTGTCTTTGGCTGCTGGTTTCCCATCCCCCCTGGCCTATGGCAACTCAAGAGCAGGCCAGGGATGCAGGAGAGGAGCTGGCAAAGCTGGGGTGGTGGTGGAGTTAAGCACGTCATCAGCTTAGAATCGTTGCATTGTCACAAACGGTCCAATTCTAACCCCTTCTGAATTTGGTTGTGTTGTGTCTCGTCCGATCTCACCACAGCCGGGGCCTTCTTATCTGCTTCCGAACGCTGAGGAATGTCCTAGTATGCCTCCCGGCCCCAGCCCTGGCTCCATGCCCAGACAGGCTGAAGAGGAGGAAGTATCTCCAGCCCCCAGCTCTGGCTCCATGCCCAGGCAAACGGAGCAACTAGACCCCTCCCCCTCCCCCACAGCATGTGAGCCTGAGGGAGGTCAATTGCCAACAGCTGCAGACTGGAGTGACCCTCGCGTCAGAAGACTTGATAGATGGAGGCAACAGAAGGAAGGGAGGGGCAGGCCTGGATAAGTGCTGAGTCATAGAGCCACACCCCATGGCCTATATAAAGGACCTGCTTTCTGGCATTCTCTGAGTCAGGCAAAGTCTAAACATATCTTGCTGAAGTCACTTTCTGGTCTCCTGCCTGCCTTGAGAACTTTGCTAGGACTTTGGCAGAGCTGCAGAGGCACGCCTGATTCGGATTTCCCTGACCCGGCCATCAGCGGAGGAGTGGGACACGACAGGTTGGCTCTTGTCTGGCACTAATTTAGTTGACTAGATTTTTCAATAAATCTTGTTTTGCTGCAGTCTCATGGGTGATCCTGATTCTTTGGGCCTGCTACGCTGTTTTGAAGTCCAAAGATCCTACTTCAAAAGCCTCACCAACCCCATCCAAATGATCTATACCAGGGGTTTCCAACCTTAGCAACTTTAAATAAGACTTGTGGACTTCAACTCCCAGAATTCCTCAGCCAGCTGGCTGAGGAACTCTGGGAGTTGAAGTCCACAAGTCTTAAAGTTGCCAAGGTTGGAGACCCCTGGTCTATAATTTTGTTTTCTCCTGAACTCCTTTTCGGAGAGGCATACTTACTCTCGTTCCAAGCGCGAATGAAGGAAGTTCTTGTGGCGAGCCTGGGCCACGTTTGAAGAAATTGGGGGCGAACTGGGGAAATCTCTCCCATGGGGTGGAGGGCTGCCATCCAGACTGGTACCACCGTGTGTATCAGTTTCTGACTCGGAGTCAGGGTGAACTAGTAAGCAGGAGAGAAAGAGAGAGAGAGAGCAAAGATATCATGAATTTTCCTTACGGATGAAATTCTGGTCAGCCTTAAAATATAGATGTCAGGGTCTGCTTTTCTTAAATACAGTATGGGGGCCACTGACTAGAAGTCTCATAGGATGAGTCAATGCTTAAAAAAAGGAGCGATATTTCAATTTATCCCTTGTACGTTCTTTCCATTTTATCTCCAATCCCAACCTACTAAAGGGGATATCACAGAAAAATTAAATTCATGGGGGGAGCTAACATGCTGTCAACTTGCAAAGTATCCCTGGTCTGCTCTTGAGTTGCCCTAGGCCAGGGGAGGGATGGGAAACTGGCAAAATGGCACAACAGCCAAAGACAGATGAACATTCCATGCTTCTCTCTCTCAAGGCTGTATCCCAGGGTTACCTACAGCAGCCAGAGGCGAGTGACCTCTACAACCTGGGAAATTGCTCCGTTGGCGAATGTGATTGATAACACACCCTGGGGGGAGGAGGAGAAACAGGGTGTCATAATTGGAGTGTAAATTACATGGGGTCAGAGCTGGCTTCACTTGGGAACGTGAAGACATGAAGCTCCTAATAAATAACTGGATTCCTTTTGAAGCTTGGCTTGAAACTCATGATTTAATTAGGACATCCATGGGAACCCTGACACACACTACTTTTAATAGAATAACAAAGTTGGAATGGACCTTTTAGGTCTTCTAGTCCAACCATCTGCTCAAGCAGGAGACCCTATACCATTCCAGATAAATGGCAGGTCCTGTTTCTTCTTCAAAACCTCCAGCATTGAAGCACCCACAACTTCTGGAGGCAAGCCCTTCCATTTATTAATTGTTCTAAGTGTCAGTAAATTTCTCCTTAGTTCTAAGTTGCTTCTCTCCTCGATTAGTTTCTACCCGTTGCTTCTTGTTTTGCCTTCAGGTGCTTTGGAGAATAGCTTGACTCCCTCGTCTTTGTGGCAACTCCTCAAATATTAGAGCACTGCTAATCATGTCACCCTTTCTTTCCATTAAACATTTTTCCTTAATCACTTCATCAACGTGGTCTTTTGCTAGAAGCAAGCATCTTGGTGACCTGGGATATATATTTTGAACAGTGTTGACCCTAAACCTTAAGATCTCAGCCCCAGCATCTGGGCCTTGTGAGCTGTGTTGTATACTGTAGAGGACATCTTGCTACTGTTCAGAAACACTCTGAGATACTGGCCTCCATAATTGAGTCAAAGCTGCCTTAGCAAGGAGGTGAACCTTGGGGTAGCTGGGCCTGATGGAGGTGGTACCTCCATCCTCATCTGGAATTCAACTCACAGTTCTCGTTGTCTTCTGGCTCCATGTCATTTGTCCACCTGGAGGGAGAAGTCTTCTGCAGGGGGTTTCTTTTCGCCAAGGTGCATCTGTTTCTCCCAGCTTCGGTCTTCACTTGTCCAGGTGATTTGTCTGATCCCAGCTGCTTCGCCGCACTTGGCGCTTTCTTTGAGGAAGGTGAGCAGGGAGGCCCATCAATGGTAGATGAAGGTCTTTGGATGCTGTAGGACCTGGAACCCCAAAACCCAGGTTTTATAGGATTGATAAAGTATATTACACTCGTTTTCTATTCAGCTCCATGTGTTTCCTTTCTGAACTCACCTCCGCAGAAGGTAGAATGAGCAGTTTGGAGGGAAAGAGAAAAGGGGAATAGAAAAAAGTGAGTGAAAACTGGAAAATAGAGGGGAAGAAGGCTGAAGAAGAAAAAAAAAAGGAACAGGAAGGAAGGGGTGGCGTTACACAACTGAAAAAGAGATATATAAAGGAAAAGGAGAATATTTAATGCGCTGTACCTCATCTTTGCCAACTGGTGCTTGGGCATCTGTGCCAAAGGAGATGCCCTGCTAGTTTCTGATCCCACGAAACCACTGTCTGTCTCTGGAGACACGATGCGCAGGTCCTGCAACAAAGGGAAGAGAGTGACTCATGGAGCTACCAGTAAAATCTAGACCCTCTCTCTCGCCTACTCTTGAAGGCCACCGGGCTTGATCACAGAGGTATCTCCTTCACTTGGATTTATCTTCATTCCATGAATGTTGTGTGAAGGGCACATCCTTTAGGGAAGCTGAAGAAGCTTCTTGGATGAGAAGCAAAAAGTCTTCAAAGAAAAACCAGAAAGTCCAAGTTGTCTCTTGAAAAAAGCACCTTTGGGACAACCATGACCTGGATGGCTGAGAATCTCCATTTAGTGAACCTTTAGGAAAGAGCTCCTGGAGTGGAAAGCCATGGCAAATCTTACTAAGTCTTACTATTATTTACTAATAGCTTACTAAAAAGCAGAGACATCACCCTGCCAGCAAAAGTGCGTATAGTCAAGGCTATGGTCTTCCCAGTTGCAATGTATGGCTGTGAAAGTTGGACCATAAGGAAGGCTGAGCGCCAAAGAATGGAGGCCTTTGAACTCTGATGCTGGAGAAGACTCCTGCGAGTCCCTTGGATGGCAAGGCCATCCAACCGGTCAGTCCTAGAGGAGACCAACCCTGACTGCTCTTTAGAAGGCCAGATCCTGAAGAGGAAACTCAAATACTTTGGCCATCTAATGAGAAGGAAGGACTCCCTGGAGAAGAGCCTCATGCTGGGAACGATGGAGGGCAAAAGAAGAAGGGGACGGCAGAGAACAAGGTGGCTGGCTGGAGTCACTGAAGCAGTCAACGTGAGCTTAAATGGATTCCGGGGGATGGTAGAGGAAAGGAAGGCCTGGAGGAACATTGTCCTGAGGTCGCAATGGATCAGACACAACTTCAGAACTAATAACAACAATGAAAGAGCTGTAGCTCCATCCAAAGTAGACTTGAACAGGTCCAGTGGACTTACCTGGTGAGGTTTCTAAGTAGCTCCAATACCTCAAAGACCCCAGAGATGGGGACACAATTTTTTTCCCCATCATGTTCTCCAATTTCTGTTTTGGAGATACGTGAGATTATATTTCCTTCCTTAATCTTCCCTAACTGAGCAAGCTGGACTACCTGGAATTCTCTCCCCCCACCCAACGTCTACCATCACCAACTCAGACTTACCTCACACAACGTTGTGTCCATCTTCTGGGGTGAATGCGGAGCTGCAGATTCCGATGCTACGCTCCCCCTTATGCTCGCCATGCTGCTGTGAGGCGAAAACTCCGCCTGCTGCCTTCTCGAGAACATCTTGTGGACGGCAACTGTCGGACGGTTGAGCTCTGCAGGCTCACCAAGAGCTGCTTCTGCTTGGATGGAAGGCACGTGTCTCTTCGGGTGGGTAGGCAGCTGGACCTTTCTGAGCAAGCGCTCAGGAGCCGCTTTCTCCTGAAGTCCCCTATCACAAAAAGCAACACTACGTTAGTTTGTGAACAAGCCCTTCAATTTAAGGTATAATGTTTCTTGGAAGCTGGTGTGTTAAGGTAACGATGATTTAAAGCTGACCAGCCGCTGTAAGGCTGTAAACCGAGATGATGAAATGAGAATGAGTCAGCAGGGTTACTGCCACTTTAAGAGGCTGTCTATATAAGGGAGGCCATTAGAGGGCGTCTCTCTCTCTCCTCGGATATCACTCTCCTCCTTGTGTTCTATCTGCATTGTAGTTCTCCTTGTAGAGTTGAAGAAGATTGATTGCTTGCCTGGTATGTGCGCCTGCCACATGTATGTCTGTATGTAGAAGTCTTGTATATAAACCACTGTTTGTAAGACGAACCTCTGTGCCCTGCATTTTGCTCCTGTGTTTTGTCTCAAAATAGCAGTCATGCTGTAAACACTCTGACATGATGTTTCCACGAAGCTAATCAAGGTTGCAATCGACAATCTGACATGCAAGCGGAAGAATAACAGAATAACAGAGTTGGAAGGGACTTTGGAGGTCTTCTAGTCCAACCCCCTGCTCAAAGCCAGTACCTGAAGTACCCAGAAAGCAACACAACTTCCCAATGCGAGTTTATAAAATGCAGACAAATTCTCCTAGAACCAGTGTGTGCGTTGTGAAGCAAACACCTCCTTCACACCCAATTCACAAGACTAAAATAAATGGAGAACGGATGCAGGAACTGGGTATGGCCAGTCTAGAGAAAAGAAGGACTAGGGAGGACAATGATAGCAGCCTTCCGGTATTTGAGGGGCTGCCCCAAAGAAGAGGGGGGTCAACTTATTTTCCAAAGCACCAGAAGGCAAGAGAAGAAGCAACGGATGGAAACTAATCAAGGAGAGAAGCAATCTATAATTAAGGAGAAATTTCCTAACAGTGAGGACAATTAACCAGCGGAACAGCTTGCCACCAGAAGTTATGGGTGCTCCATCACTGGAGGTCTTTAAGAAGAGACCGGATAGCCGCTTGTCTGAAACGGTATAGATCTCTTGCTTGAGCAGGGGGCTGGACTAGAAGACCTCCAAGGTCCCTTCCAGCTCTATTCCGAAATTTCCCTCGCCTCTTTTCTTAGAAACCCACCCTTCCTCCTCCCTCCCTCCATCCTTACCTCCTGTAGAAAACCACAATGGGGCCGAAGTGTTAAAAAACACAACGAAATCTTTGTAGCAGCCTAGTTGCGGTGCCAGGTTTTATGCAGGCTGAGCTGAAAACTTGAAAACTGGGCCAGTACGATGGCCTCCAAACAAACTATATTTCCCAGCCTAGTTGCTTCTCAGCTGTTGTTCCCGACCTCTTTAAGATTCCCTTGCTGAGTTTTGACTTCCTTCCTGTCAAATTCCTTTCCGTTCTCCCTCCCCTTCTGCATTCTTGTCTTCTACATCCCTTCCTTGCCAAGGTAACCCATTTAGCAGACAGGAGGAGGGGTGGGAAGGGAGAGAGAGAGAGAGAGAGAGAAAGAAAAAGAGAGGCTAAAGCTGCTTTGAACGAGTCTGGGAAAGAAAACAAGAAAAAAAAATTGCAAAGACGTCTTTGTTCCACAGCTTCAGACGATGCAGCTAAAAAAGGGCCAACCCCCTGTTTCTAATTTTAGTCACATCCCGGAATGCCCCAAAACACCAGTTGTTTTGCTGCTTTGGCAAAAAAATAACCCAGGCTTAGAAAAAATAAAAACCGGGCCAGGATTCAAATGTGATTTTTTTTTTTTTTTTTTGCAAGTCGAAAACGTGGCTGGTCCAGGAGTCTAAGCTTCGGTTTTGATTACTCCCAGGAGATTAGTTGGAGGAAGGTTCATTAATCTATTAGCGAAGAGCAACAAAGATGATTAGGGGACTGGAGGCTAAAACGTATGAAGAACGGTTGCAGGAACTGGGTATGTCTAGTTTAATAAAAAGAAGGACTAGGGAGACATGATAGCTGTGTTCCAATATCTCAGGGGCTGCCCCAAAGAAGAGGGAGTCAAACTATTCTCCAAAGCACCTGAGGGTAGAACAAGAAGCAATGGGTGGAAACTGATCAAAGAAAGAAGCAACTTAGAACTAAGGAGAAATTTCCTGACAGTTAGAACAATTAATAAGTGGAACGACTTGCCTGCAGAAGTTGTGAATGCTCCAACACTGGAAATTTTTAAGAAAATGTTGGATAACCATCTGACTGAGATGGTGTAGGGTTTCCTGCCTGAGCAGGGGGTTGGACTAGAAGGCCTCCAAGGTCCCTTCCAACTGTTGTTATACGTTATATGTTATTTTTCATTTATTTTTATTTTTTTGCTTTCCACTTTATGTCCCGCGCATGCTAAAATATGCGTCCGTGGATGTCCATTCCTTCGGGGTTTTGCATGCATGGCTTAAACTGGGAACTGGAAGAATGGTTGGAGGAATTGGATATGTTTGTTTAATGAAAAGAAGAACTAGGGGAGACATGATAGCAGTGTTCCAATATCTCAGGGGCTGCCACAAAGAAGAGGGAGTCAAGCTATTCTCCAAAGCACCTGAGGGTAGAACAAGAAGCAATGGGTGGAAACTCATCAAGGAGAGAAGCAACTTAGAACTAAGGAGAACTTTCCTGACAGTGAGAACAATTAATCAGTGGAACAACTTGCCTCCAGAAGTTGTGAATGCTCCAACACTGGGAATTTTTAAGAAGAGGTTGGATAACCATTTGTCTGAAGTGGTGTAGGGTTTCCTGCTTAAGCAGGGGGTTGGACTAGAAGACCCCCCAAGGTCTCTTTCGTTATTCTGTTATTCTGTTTCTTATGAAATTCAGAAGAGAAGTTTTTCTTGGCCCTGTGAAGGCTGGAGATGGTGGTATTAGATCTTGAAATGAAGTAGCTCAGGACTTACTTGGAGGCAGGAGGGATTTTATTCGATGCAGATGCCTTCTGCAGGGAGATGCTCTTGGTCCCAGCAGCTGTGGTGGTTTCACTGCCCAGTTCTTCTGCGTTGTGTTTGTGACTCAAGGCCTCTGGCAAAGATCTGAAGCTGTTGCACCTTGGAAAATGAAAAAAGTAAAAAGCTGAGCCGGGACAGAAAAACCAAATACATTTGGAGAATCAAATAAGATTTCCGTACCTCGCTTTCAACTTCTCCCATCTGATCCACCCTCAACGATACCCAAGGCAGTGGGTTCCTGTTCTGAACCAAGGCTTCCTGACACAATAACCATTACACGCTTAGTCCCAAAAACCCTCTTTTTATTTCAACGGCTGTGAATTCTGTTCATTCACAACCCGTAATGAGTCCCAAGCAGTTTGTAAAGAGTCCGACAGAAGTCTGCCGCAGTCCTTCGGGATAAGGCTGATAAGCCCCCACCTTTATCTCCCTGGCCACGCTGCCAAAGACCTAGTTGGCAATTAGCTTTGCAAGGCCACACGGAGCACAGAGTCAAAACGGAGCTTCAGAATTTAAACTGACCAGAACCAACAAAGTTGCTTCCTGCAAAGGCTCATGTCCCTTTGCTCCTCCTTTATGTCTTATGGGAAGGGCCAATCATCTCCAAGCCTTACTCCCCAGTTGCCCCTTTTGTCTTAACTGTTCTTGCCTTCTGACAGCTCTGCTCATGCACGCACTGAGAACAGGCTCCCTGTTGTGTTTGCGCCCCCCGAACTGGGCCCCCTGCCAGAAAGTGACTCGGAAAGTGAGGGGGAAGGGCCATCAGGACTTACCTCAGGAGCACCGGCTTCCCTGGCTCAGCTCCAGGAGCCAGAGGCAGGCCAGGTGGAGGAGATAATGAGGCCTCCATCCCCTGACTCTTCCCCCCCCAGGCCACGCCTCCAGACCCGGCTGATGGCAGTCAGGCCTAGCTGGACCTTAGGTTTCGTAGGCAGGAGTGGCGGAAACAACAGAAGCAGGAGTGGGGCAGGCCTAGGAAGTGCTGAGTCATGGAGCCACACCCCACAGGATATAAAAGCAGCAAGGGCTGCTATACCACTTCGTGGCAAGCAAATCAATTGCTTAGAGGGAGAATTAGAGCTGAAGTCCTGTTTGTTCCTGGTTTCCTGGCTGACTCATCGGCATCAAGAGAGATAAGAGACACTTGGCAGACGCTCGCTAGTTTGCTGCCAGAGCTGATAGTTGCCAGCTAATTAAATCATCGCTCGTGTCTCCCGGACTGCGGAGGGGGACAGATCACTCCCCCTGTTCCTCTGCCTCACTGATGTCAGACTCTGGAGGCTCCGGACTCAGCTCATAACTCCCAGATGGCCCTGGCCCCCCTCTCTGCCTCTGACGCAGAGCTCTTGTCCGAGCCTTCCCCAGACTCCAGGACTGGCCCATGTTCCTCCCCAGCCTCCTCACTGTCTGACTCTGCTGCCAGTTCTGCAGGCTACTGGCGGGCCACAACACTTCCATGAAGCTTTGATGACCTCAAGATCAGATGGCAACACACAGATACCATGGTGCCAAGTGTTGAATGAATGAAATCCCAGGCGAGAAAGTGGGTGAAGCTTAGAAGAATCCCTCGTGGATTCGTTCACATTGCAGCCCATCTGTCCCAATCTTTCACCTTCCAGTTTGAGTGTCCTTTTTTTTTTTTCATGGATGGACATGAACTTGAAAGGCAGCCTTACTGGTCCAGAAGATAATCCATGTCCTCTTCCTCCTGAGGCTTGCAGGGTTGGGGCAGCTCCAAGAAATCTTCTTCTTCATCAGCCTCATCACTGATGGAACTCAAGTCTCCCTCCAGCTGGACTTGAGTGATGTTCTTCTTCGGGGTGGAGGCCTGAGGAGTAGACGGAAAAAACCCAAGTGAGTTGAAATAGAACCACTTCACAATGCTGCCCCAACATGACTGCCCCCCCACCCCTTTTGTTAAAAAAAAGTGATGATTATTTAAGAGTTACAGAGGTCCTTTATGGATTATTTTGGAATGGAATATTTAGAATGGAATGGAATAGCATAGAAAAGAAAATATGGAATAGAATGGAATGGAATGGAATGGAATGGAATGGAACGGAACGGAACGGAACAGAACAGAACAGAACAGAACAGAACAGAACAGAACAGAATAGAAAATATGGAATAAAATAGAATGTGAAATAGAATAGAATAGAATAGAATTAATAGAATAGAATAGAAAATAGAGTAGAATAGAATATAGAATAGAATAGAATAGAATAGAATAGAATAGAATAGAATAGAATAGAATAGGAACAGAACAGAATAGAATAGAATAGAAAATATGCAATAGAATAGACTAGAATAGAATAGAATAGAAAATATGCAATAGAATAGACTAGAATAGAATAGAAAATATGGAATAAAATAGAATGTGAAATAGAATAGAATAGAATAGAATAGAATAGGAACAGAATAGAATAGAAAATATGGAATAGAATAGAATAGAATAGAATAGAATAGAATAGAATAGAATAGAATAGAATAGAATAGAATAGAATAACAAAGTTGGAAGGGACCTTGGAGGTCTTCTAGTCCAACCCCCTGCTTAGGCAGGAAGGATACTGCAAAATCCCCATTCCCTCCCCATTCCAGACGGAAGGATATTGCAAAATCTCCATTCCCACCCCTTACTCTGGGACCAGCTGGTTCTACCAAAGTACTCAAAATTTCCGCTCCCAGTTCTCCAGAACCTGCTGAATTTCACCCCTGGTTTGAGTTCAGCTCTAAAATGCTGCCACTGAAATCTTCCCTGGAGAAACTATTTCCGTCACTCCTTCAGAAAAACAACAACCACCACCTTCTAAATAATCATGATTTTACCTCAGGATATGGTATGCAGACAGCCGGGACCGGAGAATGAAGGGAAGGTGTTGGGGTTCCCATTTGTTCCTCAGAAAGCTGGACTGGGAAGCTGGGATGTGACGGGACGCTTTGTGGAGAAATCTCTGCTCCAACCGGTTGGTTCCATGTAGGCCGCTCGATTTTCTCTTTCAACCCTTCCAAACGCAGCCCAAGATGGAAGACGCTGCCTTCCACAGCTCTGAGAAACATTAAAGCCACAATCCCCAAATCTTTTATTTGTCAAGTTGGATATAAATTCCTTGATACTTTTAATAGCACTGGGCATCAAAGTCGTTTTAAAAAAGTAAAGGGTTCTTCTATCCAGTCACGTCCATCTCTAGTGGTCAGTGCTCATCTCCAACAATAAATATGCCTGAAATTGCAGCTACCAGATATTTGCTAGTTGACATGATAAGTAAAGGGGAGAAGTGTTGGAATTCATTGTTGGAATCTATTTTTTAATGCAACAACTACAGTAGTATTTAGCCAGTAGATGGCAGTGTTGTCAAGTTTGGATCTGTGGTATATGTCCAGTAGACTTTCCTGTTTCCTGCTACGGTTATGCAATTGAGCAGTAAAGCACATGGTGATTGTACTCTTTGTTTGCTCTGTGTGCTGCTTTACATAAAACAGAATTTCTAACAAGAAGAGTCTCTAATGCTCGAAAGGTGAATGAAATCGGTTATCACTGGCAGATCTGAAGGACAAAGGAGGAGACAAGCTGTCCTGAGTAAAATTTGTGCAGCCTCTAAGAGTTTCCACCAACTTAAAAATAAAGGAAAATGTTTCCCCTGCCCAGTCTTGTCTGACTCTAGGGCATGGTGCTCATCTCTGTTTTCTTGCCAAGGAAGTCAGCATTGTCCAAAGACGCTTCCATGGTCCTGTGAATGGAATTATTATCCACTAAAGTGCCTAGAATGCTGTTACCTTCCACCAAAGTGGTACCTATTTATCTATTTGCATGCTTTTGAACCTCCAGGTGGGCAGGAGTTGAGGTAAGTAGTGGGAGCTCACGCTATCGCGTGGCACTCAGGACTTAAACCAGGCTGTATGTCAACTCGTAAAGCATCCCCTGCTCTCGAGTTACCATAGGCAAGGGGAATGGGAAAACAGCGAAGCAGCACGGCAGCCAAAAAACAAAAGCACATTCCAGACATATCTCTCTCAAGGCTGTCTCCCAGGGTGACCCACAGTGGCCAGAGGGGAGTGATCGCTATAACCCGCGAAATTGTTCCATTGGCGAATGTGACTGATGACACACCCAAGGGAAGAGGGGGGAAACAGGGTCATAACTGGGGCCATAAATTTCGTGGGGTCAGAATTGGCTTCACTTGGGAACGTGCCAACACGAAGCTCCTAATAAATAACTGGGTTTCTTTTGAAGCTTGGCTCAGAGGCTCATGATTTAATTAGGGCATCTGTGGGAACCCTGATACTGTCAGCTTTCCAGCTGGCAAACATAGCGTTTTTGACCCTCTTTTTTAACCTGGGTGGTAGATGTCTACGTACCGGTTGGGATCAAATTCTCCTAGAGTCTCCATAGCTCCGTTCTGATTCAACTGCTGGTATTTGTTTCGAGCCTGAAGATAAGCTTGCTCCAATGCCTCCTGAGCTTCCTTCAGCCTTGCAAAGCCCTACCGAGACAGGAAGATTGAGAGAGGAATGAGCACAGGAAAACCTCAACTTATGACGGTTCTTTTAGCAACCCTTTCGAAGTGACCATGGCACCGAACAGAAAACAAGCAGGACTGTTTTTCCACACTTAACGACCGTTTCAGCATCCCCAGGATGGCGCGATCCAAGTTCAGACATTTGGCACCTGGACTCATATTTATGACGGTGGCAGGGGTCATGCGATCGATCCCCTTGGGCGACCTTCTGATCAGCAAAGTCAATGGGGCAGCCAGGTTCACGTCATAACCGTGATTCACTTAATAATGGCCGTGATTCGCTTTAACGACGGTGGTCAAGAAAGTCGTAAACTGGGGCAAAACTCACCTAACCATTGTCTCAAGGAGCGACAGAAATTTTGGGCTCCATTGTGGCCGTAAGTCGAGGATTACCTGTCATCTGAAGACTGTTCTTTTGAGAAGGCTTTTGCTATTTAGAATAGAATAGAATAACAGAGTTGGAAGGGACCGTGGAGATCTTCTAGTCCAACCCCCTGCTTAGGCAGGAAACCCTACACCATCTGTTAATGGCCGTAGGTGCGTCATCTCTGATTCTACTACTTGAGAAGTTATGCTTTTTGTTTTGTTGTTAGTTGCGAAGTCATGTCCGACCCATCATGACCCCATGGACAACATTCCTCCAAGCCTTCCTGTCCTCTACCATCCTCTGGAGTCCATTTAAGCTCACGCCGACTGCTTCAGTGACTCCATCCAGCAACCTCGTTCTCTGTCATCCCCTTCTTCTTTTGCCCTCCATCTTTCCCACCATAAGGCTCTTCTCCAGGAAGTCCTTCCTTCCTTCTCATTAGGTGGCCAAAGTATTTGAGTTTCCTCTTCAGGATCTGGCCTTCTAAAGAGCAGTCAGGGTTGATCTCCTCTAGGACTGACCGGTTGGATCGCCTTGCAGTCCAAGGGACTCGCAGGAGTCTTCTCCAGCACCAGAGTTCAAAGGCCTCAATTCTTTGGCGCTCAGCCTTCCTTATGCTCCAACTTTCACAGCCATCCATTGCAACTGGGAAAACCGTCGCCTTGACTATACGCACTTTGGTTGGCAGGGTGATGTCTCTGCTTTTTAGTACGCAGTCTAGATTTGCTTATGTTTGTGCAAAAAGAAACACAATTTTCTCTGGCCTTCCAAAGACCAATTTCTTCTTTCTGGGCCCATGATTTAAATAGTTCAAAGGCAGAAGATCGAAACGTCACCAAGAAATAGAAAATGTCGGGGAACGGGGAGGAAAGATATGACTGGAGTTGATTTGGGAGAACTCCAGGATCTCAGTCGTGGACTGGAAAAATCAGGACTCAACAACAACAACAGCAACAACAACAACAATAACAACCAACAACAACGGTGTTGTAGTCTTGTAGTCCATCCCTTGCTAAAATAGCTCGTGCAGAAAAAAAGACAAGGGTGTACACTTATACGGGTAGTTCTCGACTTACGACCAAAACTGAGCCCAACGTTTCTGTTGCTGAGCGAGACGTTGCTGAAGTGAGTTTTTTTTGTCCCCATTTTATGATCTTTCTTGCTGCAGTCATTAAGTTGGTCACCCAGTGGTTATAATTAGGAGTCGGTGACCAAGCATCTGAATTGAGTTCATGGGGATCCTGCAACCGTCGTTAAGTGGCCTTGGTGGCTCAGCAGACTAAGTCTGTCTGTTATTAACAGCAGCTGCCTGCAATTACTGCAAGTTCAAGTCCCACCAGGCCCGAGGTTGACTCAGCCTTCCATCCTTTATAAGGTAGGTAAAATGAGGACCCAGATTGTTGGGGGCAATAAGTTGACTTTGTATATAAATATACAAATAGAATGAGACTATTGCTTAACACAATGTAAGCCACCCTGAGTCTTCGGAGAAGGGCGGGATATAAATTCAAATAAATTTAAATTAAAAAAAAAGTGTTGAAAACCGTCGTACGTCACGTTTTTCAGTGCCGTTGTAACTCCAAATAGTCACTAACTGAACTGTTATAAGTCAAGGACTACCCAGGGAGGGTCACTTAAGAGGAGGAGGAACAATTGCGTTACCTTCAGCTGGTCCATGGCCTCCAGCGTATCGGTTTGAATTAAGTCCTCCAAAAATTCCATCTAAAAAAAAAAAAAAAGAATGAATTTTGTCATATTGCATTAATCAGATGCAGGTAAGATGGTTGTTTTCCTATCTCAATTCCAAGAAGCGGGAAAAGATTAAACAGAGGGCAAGAACGAGTGTGCACAAATCTAAAAACAATTGCAACCCAGCATCCAGTTTGTTTCAATCTACTTAATGCCGAAACACACACAACGTGTATGTAGAATGTCTTCACAACATGTAGAATGCCTTCAGATTGGAAAACGTCCTCGCGAATCCCTCGTTCTTTTCCAGTTGCCAGTCAGAAATAAGAAACTGTGGGGTCCCTGGTGCTCCCCGAGTTTGGTTGTTTTCTTGCAGACGTTTCATGACCCAGCTAGGTAACATCATCAGTGCTAGAAGAATTGAAAAGCAAACCCTAACTCCCTTGTGACGCTGATGATGTTACCTAGTTGGGTCATGAAACGTCGGCAAGAAAAGAACCGAGCTCGGAAAGCATTCAAGGAGCCCACAGTTCAATCCTGGGCTACAATTATTCTCCTTTATTGGAAATTTTGTTTTTTAAAAAAACACTTGCCTGGGTCTGAAATTTACTCGCTTGGGCAGCTAACAATCTTGTGAGATGATCACCCAAGAAAGGCGTTTGGCTGGGGATAGGACGATCAGTTTCGGAAGAAGCGATGCCCGTAGAATTGCTCAAGGACGAGTGTTGCGCCTGCTGCCTGGGAAATCCTGCAACACACACACACAAAAAATTATAAATCCTGCTTGAAGTTCAGCTCCATTCACGGAGCGTAATACCTTCAGGGCGAGATCATTTATTTATTGGCAACAATAGAGGAATGTGAGGTCTTTGGTGCTCTCTGAACTTGGTGGCTTTCTTTCTTTTCTTTTTTTTATTGAAAAAGTTTTAAAAAACAAAAACATTTCCCCCCCTTTTTTCCCCCTCCCTCCCAGAAAACCCCCTTCCCCCCTCCCTCCCCCCCCCCCCCGGCTTCCCGGGTCAATCACAAGGTATTGTTATATATAAACCAAACATAAGAGTAAAATTTTCCCTTCTAATCCAATTAACCTCATCCAAATATTGGTGGCTTTCTTGCAGACGTTTCGTGACCCAACTAGGTAACATAATCAGTGCTAGAAGGGAGTGGGCTTTGTGGAGGAGAGAGAAGGGGGAAAGAAGAGGAGGAGGAGAAAGAGGAGGAGAAGGAGTGTAGGGTCCTTGGTGCTCTTTGAACTTGGTGATTTTCTTGCAGACGTCTCATGACCCAACTAGGTAACATCATCAGTGCTTGAAGCGAGTGGGCTTTGTGGAGGAGAGAGAAGGGGGAAAGAAGAGGAGGAGGAGAAAGAGGAGGAGGAATGTAGGGTCCTTGGTGCTCTCTGAGCTTCGTGATTTTCATGCAGGTGTTTCATAACCAAACTAGGTAACATAAGCGCACCAATGTTCCTACCGTCCCTGTCCTGTTGTCCCTATTTATTCGTGTCCATTTCCTGTATTCAAAATCATGTTTCTAGTTATATCTGTTATACATGCTTGACAAATAAATAAAATAAAATGAATGTCTCACACTTACCTTCACCTTGACCACTCATGGATGCTTGGCTGGACCGCTTTGTGATCTCGGCCGACCTGATTTGAGGGATGCTGAATGTGACCACTTTGGACGCCTCTGATATTCTTCCCATTTCAGTAACCTGGCTGGGCTTTGGAGGGTCGCTGTACAAGCGCACCTGAAAGGGAGAGAAAAAAATAAAATTAGAAGAGCCATTCTAGCTCATCCTGATCTCCAAAAAAGAAAAAAGAGAAAGAGAAAAACAGGCAATGCTGCGTTGGCCTAAAGATGGAGCTCTCGCCTCACAATCAGGAGGTTGTGAGTTCGATCCTAGGTAGGGTCTCCTGCTTGGGCAGGGGGTTGGACTAGATGACCTGCAAGGTCCCTTCCAACTCATCTGTTCATCTGTTTCATCCAAGGAAGGCAAGATGGAACAGTTTAAAACCAAGTAATCGCAAACATTCCTTGAAGACTTTGGAAAGAAATAATCCAGTTTCTCCACTGAGCACATAAACCAAGATTAGTAACTTAGTGGTAAATTCAAGGAAAAGAGCCCATGTTCAGACCTGCCTTTTTCTACTTAAAATGGGAGGGATAATAAAATAATAACCTTTAGATTTCTCACACCCTGAAGATTCATGGAGTAGATCTATGTGGATAGATTATATTAAGTCTGGTTAAGAATACTCCAGATGTTCTCCAGTCAAAGTATTCTCCAAAGCACCTGAAGGCAGGACAAAGAACTTCTACAAAGCCAAAGGGAAGAGGTTGGGTATTCAACGCAACTGTGAAGTGAGTCTTTTTAACAGCAATAGCACTTAGACGTACATACCGATTCACAGTGCTTTATGGCCCTCTCTAAGCAGTCTACAGAGTCAGTCTGTGGCCGTCAACCATCTGGGTCCTCATTTTACCCATCTCGGAAGGATGGAACGCTGAGTCAAACTTGACCTGGTCAGGATCGAACTGCTGGCAGTTGGCAGAATTAGCCTGCAATACCGCATTCTAACTACTGTGCCACCATGGCAAGGCAGGAGGGAGAGAGGAAGGGAGGAAGGAAGGAAGGAGGAGGAGAAGAGGAGGAGAAGGAGGAGGAGGAGGAGGAAGAAGAGGAGGAGGAAGAGGGGAAGGAGGAGGAGGAGAAGAGGAGGAGGAGGAGGAGGAGGAGGAGGAGGAGAAGAAGAGGGGGGAGAAGGAGGAGGAGGAGGAGGAGGAGGAGGAGGAGGAAGAGGAGGAGGAGGAGGAAGAAAAAGAAGAGGAAGAGGAGGAGAAAGAGGAGGAGGAGGAGAAAGAGGAGGAGAAGGAGTGTAGGGTCCTTGGTGCTCTTTGAACTTGGTGATTTTCTTGCAGACGTCTCATGACCCAACTAGGTAACATCATCAGTGCTTGAAGCGAGTGGGCTTTGTGGAGGAGAGAGAAGGGGGAAAGAAGAGGAGGAGGAGAAAGAGGAGGAGGAATGTAGGGTCCTTGGTGCTCTCTGAGCTTCGTGATTTTCATGCAGGTGTTTCATAACCAAACTAGGTAACATAAGCGCACCAATGTTCCTACCGTCCCTGTCCTGTTGTCCCTATTTATTCGTGTCCATTTCCTGTATTCAAAATCATGTTTCTAGTTATATCTGTTATACATGCTTGACAAATAAATAAAATAAAATGAATGTCTCACACTTACCTTCACCTTGACCACTCATGGATGCTTGGCTGGACCGCTTTGTGATCTCGGCCGACCTGATTTGAGGGATGCTGAATGTGACCACTTTGGACGCCTCTGATATTCTTCCCATTTCAGTAACCTGGCTGGGCTTTGGAGGGTCGCTGTACAAGCGCACCTGAAAGGGAGAGAAAAAAATAAAATTAGAAGAGCCATTCTAGCTCATCCTGATCTCCAAAAAAGAAAAAAGAGAAAGAGAAAAACAGGCAATGCTGCGTTGGCCTAAAGATGGAGCTCTCGCCTCACAATCAGGAGGTTGTGAGTTCGATCCTAGGTAGGGTCTCCTGCTTGGGCAGGGGGTTGGACTAGATGACCTGCAAGGTCCCTTCCAACTCATCTGTTCATCTGTTTCATCCAAGGAAGGCAAGATGGAACAGTTTAAAACCAAGTAATCGCAAACATTCCTTGAAGACTTTGGAAAGAAATAATCCAGTTTCTCCACTGAGCACATAAACCAAGATTAGTAACTTAGTGGTAAATTCAAGGAAAAGAGCCCATGTTCAGACCTGCCTTTTTCTACTTAAAATGGGAGGGATAATAAAATAATAACCTTTAGATTTCTCACACCCTGAAGATTCATGGAGTAGATCTATGTGGATAGATTATATTAAGTCTGGTTAAGAATACTCCAGATGTTCTCCAGTCAAAGTATTCTCCAAAGCACCTGAAGGCAGGACAAAGAACTTCTACAAAGCCAAAGGGAAGAGGTTGGGTATTCAACGCAACTGTGAAGTGAGTCTTTTTAACAGCAATAGCACTTAGACGTACATACCGATTCACAGTGCTTTATGGCCCTCTCTAAGCAGTCTACAGAGTCAGTCTGTGGCCGTCAACCATCTGGGTCCTCATTTTACCCATCTCGGAAGGATGGAACGCTGAGTCAAACTTGACCTGGTCAGGATCGAACTGCTGGCAGTTGGCAGAATTAGCCTGCAATACCGCATTCTAACTACTGTGCCACCATGGCAAGGCAGGAGGGAGAGAGGAAGGGAGGAAAGAAGGGAGGGAGGGAGGGAAGGAGAGAGGGAGGAAGGAAGGCAGGAAGGAGGGAGGGAGGGAGGGAAGGGAGGAAGGAAGGCAGGAAGGAGGGAGGGAGGGTGGAAGGAAGGAAGGAAGGAGGGAGGGAGAGAGGAAGGAAGGAGAACAGAGAGGGAGAGAAAGAAGGAAGGGAAGGAAGGAAGCAAGCAAGTGCTTTACAGGTCGTCCATAAGCGGTTTACAGAGTCAGTCTGGGGCCCTCAGCCATCTGGGTCCTCATCTGACCGACCTTGGAAGGATGGAAGGCTGAGTCAAACTTGAGCCGGTCAGGATCGAACTACTGGGAGTGGGCAGAATTAGCCTGCAGTACTGCATTCTCACCACTGCGCCACCAGGGCTCTTAATGTTAGAAAACTTGGCTAAGGTAGTTCCATGAAGAAGAGGGAGTCAAGCTATTCTCCAAAGCACCTGAAGGCAGTGGAAACTAATCAAGGAGAGAAGCAACCTAGAACTAAGGGGGAAAAATTCCTGACTGTGAGAACAATTAACCAGTGGAACGACTTGCCTCCAGAATTTGTGGGTTCTCCCACACTGGAGGTTGTTAGGAAAGAGATTCGACAACCATTCGTCGGAAATGGTCTAGGGTTTCCTGCTTGAGCAGGGGGGTTGGACTAGAAGACCTTCAAGGTTCCTTCTAACTCTGTTATTCACGGTGAGCCACAGTGGCGCAGTGGTTAGAGTGCAGTACTGCAAGCTGCTTCTGCTGACTGCCTGCAATTTGGCAGTTCAAATCCCACCAGGCTCAAGGTTGACTCAGCCTTCCCTCCTTCCGAGGTCGGTAAAATGAGGACCCAGATTGTTGGGGGGCAATAGGCTGGCTCTGTAAACCGCTTAGAGAGGGTTGTAAAGCACTGTAAAGCGGTATATAAATCTATTGCTATTGCTTGCTTCCTCCTCTTTCTTCCCTTCCTTCCCTCTTTCTTTCCCTCTCTTTTCTCCTCTCTTCCCTCCTCCCTCCTCCCTCCCTTCCTTGCCAGGGTGGCACAGTGATTAGAATGCAGTATTGCAGGTTAATTCTGCCCGTTGCCATCAGTTCGATCCTGACCAGCTCAAAGTTGACTCAGCCTTCCATCCTTCCGAGGTCGGTAAAATGAAGACCCAGATTGTTGGGGGCAAGAGGTTGACTCTGTAAACCGCTTAGAGAGGGCTGTAAAACTGCTTAGAGAGGGCTGTAAAGCACTATATACGTCTATAGCTCTTGCTCTAGGGCTGAAAATACGAACCTTCTCATTGCCCCTTTAATTCGTGTTTCCATTACACTTCAAACGGGAAACTCGGATTTTATAAATTGCTACAACCTTTACCTGTTTTCTCTGGTCCCCAACTGCCATTGTCCTCCGAATTGCATGAGTGGAGCTGGAATTCTAAGTCTGCTTATGTTCTCGCAGCTAGAACTGGATTTCTGAAACTGACCCACATCTTCAACTTGCCACAACCAGCCCTCCCCTCAAATCTCCTGAGTTATCCCCATAAATTAAGCATTGTGACTGCATGAGAGCATCATGGTGGGTAGGGCCTTTCCTCCAACAAACAGGGAGTGGAGATTTTTCTGTAAAGGATGAGGGGGAACAGGACAAGAATTTGTAAACGATGACTGGTCTAGAGGAGCAGCTCCAAAGATAATGCTTCTCATTTTTTTAAAGGGGAAAAAAAATTGAAAAAAGGTAACTAAAAGACCAGCACATAGGGCCACAATGGAACCCAACGTTTATGTTGCCAGGTGAGATTTCCCCCCCCCCCCGCCCCAAAGTCTCATCTTTTTTGTAATGCGGTGACCAAAATTGGTTGCAGTGTTCCAGGTGTGGTCTTTAAGGTAAAAAGGTTCCCCTGCATATGCGTGCTAGTCGTTCCTAGACTCTAGGGGGCGGTGCTCATCTCCATTTCAAAGCCAAAGAGCCAGTGCTGTCCGAAGACGTCTCCGTGGTCATGTGGCCGGCATGACTCAACGCCAAAGGCGCACGGAACGCTGTTCCCTTCCCACCAAAGGTGGTCCCTATTTTTTCTACTCGCATTTTTTATGTGCTTTCGAACTGCTAGGTTGGCAGAAGCTGGGACAAGGAACGGGAGCTCACCCCATTATGCGGCAGCAATAGGGATTCGAACCGCTGAACTGCCGATCTTCTGATCGACAAGCTCAGCGTCTTAGTCATTGAGCCACCATGTCCTTGTGTGGCTTTTACTTTGCTGTTAGTTGCAAAGTTGTGTCCGAACCATCGCGACCCCATGGACGATGTTCCTCCAGGCCTTCCTGTCCTCTACCATCCTCTGGAGTCCATTTAAGCTCACGCCGACGGCTTCAGTGACTCCATCCAGCCACCTCGTTCTCTGCCGTCCCATTCTTCTTTTGTGGTCTTTACTAGGGTTTTTGTAAAGCGGTACTATTACTTGGTTCTATGCCTCTGTGGGACACACAGGAAGGGGGAAGAATCTGTCACAATCTTAAGACACAGGAAGTCAAAGAGCAGAGAACAGCCAGTTGCAAATGCGTTCTTCGGGCATTTTTCTCAATTCCCTCCTTCTCTTTGCATTTCATTTCCTGTTCAAGGCGAAACTGGCTGAGTCATCTTAATAAAGAAACACCAGCGTTTCCTTCTCCCCTCGAAAAGTACAGTTCTCTCTTCTTCTTTTCAACAGCCCTAAAGACCTTCCTCAAAACATCCTTTGCACAATTGTAGAGCTGAAGAAAAAGGAGTTCTGACTCACAATTCTTTTCTAAAAGCAACCAACGATGGAGCCAGACTAATCTGAATTCTACGCGCTTTTGAAACGAAGTAAAGCTGGGATTTTTTTTTTTAAAAAAAGAAACGAATCAGAAATATTTCGATTTTTCTGGAGAATTTTGGATGCAGAGTTAGGATGAGAGAGAGAGAGAGAGTGCAATTTAATTCAAGGTAATCGAATGAAGTCTGCAGCCCAATGAAGTTTTACAGGATCTTTGTGGACCAAACTGAGTTGCAGATCCTGAGATCCGAAGCCCAGCTAAGAGAGAAACCCAGAATTTTGCAGCTCAAGCAGAAATAACAAACCCAGAGCTAGGATATAAACCAGAATTCATGGCTTTAGAACTTGGAAAAAAACAGATCTCTGTTCATCCCCGGTCACAAGAAGAAGAAGAAGAAGAAGAAGAAGAAGAAGAAGAAGAAGAAGAAGAAGGAGGAGGAGGAGGAGGAGGAGGAGGAGGAGGAGGAGGAGGAGGAGGAGGAGGAGGAGGAGGAGGAGGAGGAGGAGGAGGAGTAGTTGGAAGGGACCATGGAGGTCATCTAGTCCAACCCCCTGTATCCCTAGACCTGTACTAGGGATTCGAACCGCCAAACTGCCAACCTTTCTGATCGACAAGCTCAGTGTCTTAGCCACTGAGCCACCTAGTCAGGCTATGATACTGATAGATCCAGGACATGATAATTATTGGCCAAAGATGAATGGAAAATTACTAAACTTTCTGGATGGCCCAACTCTGATCATCCAACTTATATCTTCTGAAAGCCTCCTACCAAATCGGAGCCATGTTGAAACAGCATGTTGAAAAGTAAAGTCTTACACTTAGGCAAGAAAAACCAAAAGTACGCATATAAGCTGGTTAAAATTAGGGTTAATAGCAGTGACTGTTAGAGGGATCTTGGAGTCTTGGTGGACAGCCAGTTAAATATGAGCCAGTAGTGTGTGGCGGCAGCCAAAAAAGCCAATGCAATCCTAAATTGCATTAACAAAGGGATACAATCAAGATCAAGGGAGGTACTAATACCACTCTATAAAGCCTTAGTAAGACCACACCTAGAATTCTGCATCCGGTTTTGGTCACCACACTACAAAAAAAGATGTTGAAACTCTAGTAAGAGTGCAGAGAAGAGCAACCAAGATGATTAGGGGACTGGAGACTAAAACATACGATGAACAGTTGCAGGACCTGAGCCTGGCTAGTCTAGTGAACAGAAGGACATGGGGAGACAGGATAGCAGTCTTCCAATATTCGAGGTGCTGCCCCAAAGAAGAGGGAGTCAAGCTATTCTCCTAAGCACCTGAAGGCCAGACAAGGAACAATGGATGGAAATTGATTAAGGAGAGATTCAACCTAGAAACAAGGAGAATTTTTCTGACCGTGAGAACAATCAACCAAGTTGGCTTTCAGAAATTGTGGGAGCTTCATCACTGGAGGCTTTCAAGAAGAGACTGGACTGCCATCAGAAATGGTGTAGGTAGGGTCTCCTGCTTGAGCAGGGGGTTGGACTAGATGACCTACAAGGTCCCTTCCAACTCTATTAATCTGTAATAAGCATGGTCTTCTCCGAGCAGCAGGGACCTGGGAAACCTATGAAGTCCTACACACACAACATTGGTTCTACGATCAGCTACTACCTGTTCCCCAACCAGGTATGTTCATAAGGTGTTCCATTAAGAGAACCTGGCACCCACAAAACACCAGAAACAAAGGTTACAGAAAAGATTTGGATAATACGATAATTCCATATCATCTGGTACCTTGGCGCTCAGCCGCAACCGGTCGATGGTGTTCTCAGCTTCAGCGTACTTGGTTAGAAGTTTGTGGTAGTCTTCCTAAAGAAATGACAAGGAGAACACGGTATTTCATTTACAGTACATGCCGTTTCTGGAATAGGAAGTGCTTTGAGGGTGTATGATCTGTATATCGCACAGAGCAATGGTCATAAGTATGTCAGTGGCCAAGTGTCTGGAATTTGATCACATGATGCTGCAAAGGTTGTTAAGTGTGAAAAATGGTCCTAAACCACTTTTTTAGTGCCGTTGTAACATTGAAGGGCACACTGAGAGCATATGCACCGAAGACAAATTCCTTATGTGTCCAATCACACTTGACCAATAAAGAATGCTATTCTGTTCTGTTCTGTTCTGTTCTGTTGTTCTATTCTATTCTATTCTATTCTATTCTATTCTATTCTATTCTATTCTATTCTATTCTATTCTATTCTATTCTATTCTATTCCTAATTTCTATTCTAAAATTCTATTCTATTCTATATTCTATTCTATTCTTCTATTCTATAATTCTATTCTATTCTATTCTATTCTATTCTATTCTATTCTATTCTATTCTATTCTATTCTATTCTATAATTCTATTCTATTCTATATTCTATTCAATTCTATAATTCTATTCTATTCTATTCTATTCTATTCTATTCTATTCTATTCTAATCACTGTTATGTTAAGAGCTACCTGTATATGGATGAACTGGATACCAGAAGCCAAGGACTGAATTGCTACGAATGGTGCTTTAACCTTGAAGGATGCATCCACAAAGTGGGGTGGGGGACACACACACAATGAGGGGAAATGTGCATAATGTGTGCAGGTTGTGACCTCTCTCCGCTTAGATTGATGCAGACATACGGCGGGTGCATTAAACAGCTTGCTTTTGGCTAGTGGCCTAGATTTTTCTATTGATGGCTTCAAGAGACGGAGCATCTATTCACATGAATGAGCAAACCTCCAGACCAGCGAGAAGAAGAAGAATAAAACATACATTTCTGCAAACTGAAAAGCCTCTACGCCAGACAGAAGGGGTTTTCTCTCCCTAATGCTTCTGTGCTAAGTGGGAGAAAAATTCACCTGGAGGAATACAGAATAGAATAGAATTCTATTCTGTATTCTATAGCATCTTTCTATCTATTAACAATCTATTATCTATCTATCTATCTATCTATCTATCTATCTATCTATCTATCTATCTATCTATCATCTATCTATCTATCTATCTGTCATTCATCTATCTATCTATCTACCTACCTACCTACCTACCTACCTACCTACCTACCTACCTACCTACCTATCTATCTATCTATCTATCTATCTATCTATCTATCTATCTATCTATCTATCTATCTATCTCTTTTCCTGCATTCGGAAGAATAGAATAGAATAGAATTTTTATTGGCCAAGTGTGATTGGACACACAAGGAATTTGTCTTGGTGCATATGCTCTCAGTGTACATAAAAGAAAAGATACGTTCATCAAGGTACATTTACAACACAATTGATGGTCAATATATCAATATAAATCATAAGTCAGGCGGTCCCCAACTTACAACGGTTGTGTTTTAGCGGCCGTTCAAAGTTGTAACCGCGCCCAAAAAAAGGGGACTCGGAGACCGTGTTTTTGCCCTTACAACCCCTGAGGCACCCGCTACGGGATCAAAATTCAGATGCCTGGCCACTGACTCGGATTTATGACGGTCGCGGTGTGCGTCACGCGATCCTCTTTTGCGACCTTTCGACGAGCCAAGTCAAGGGAGGAGGGGAACCAGATTCGCTCCACGAGGGTCTTGCTGACTTAAAAACGGCAGCGGTTCGCTGAACGAACCGTGGCAAGAAAGGTCGTAAAACGGGGCAAGTTTCACTTCGCAAATTCACTTCGCTTAGCCAACAGAAATTTGGGGCTCAAGGACGGTCATAAGTCGAGGACTGTCCATATTGTGGAATATCTAGAGGTCGGATCGCTCTTTTTACCTTCGCTTAGAAGGAGGGAGCAGTGCGAAACATCTGGTTATACAAGTAGTCCTCCAGTTATGACCACAATGGAGCCCAGAATTTACATTGCTAAGCGAGACAGTTCTTAAGTGAGCTTTGCCTCATTTTACGACCGAGCTTGCCGCCGTTGTTAAGCAAAGCACTGCAAGTCAGTCACACGGTTGAGAAGTGAATCCTGGCTTCCCCATTGACTTCAATTTTCAGAGGGTCACATGACGGGGTCTTAAAACACTGCGGCCGTCATCAATTGAGCCAATTTCCAAATGCCTGAAGTTTGATCATGGGGAGGCTGCAACGGTCGTAAGTGTGAAACAATGGTCATGGGTCGCCTTTTTCAGTGCCGCTGTAACTTCGAAGGGTCACTCAATGTACTGTTGTAAACCGAGGACTACCTATGCAGGCCATCCTTGACTTACAACAATTCATTTTGTGACTGTTCCGCACAGTCGTGTGATTTATATTTGGATGCCTGAACACGGACTCATATTTATGACGGTCGCCAGTGTCGTGGAGTCACCTGATTTCCCCCTTTTGCGACCTTCTGACAAGCCAAGTCCATGGGGGGAGCCAGGTTCACTTAACAACCGTGTGACTAGATTTGCTTCACAAAACGGGCCAAGGACAAGTCGTAAAACTGGGGCTAAATTCACTTCACCAATTTCTCACTTAGCGACATCAATTTGGGGGGGTGTCGGTTTCGGTCATAAGTCGAGGACTACCAAGGTGCAGGAAGAGAATTTTCGGAATGCGTTCGAGAGACGTTACCTGAAGCTGATGCACCAGCTCCGTAGCCTGTCTAGGGGACTTCAGTTGCTCGGGAATAACAGAGATGGTGGGCGTGGGACATTTTTGGGGAGATCCTTCTCCGCTGCTCAGCAACACCTCTCGGACAATCTCGGCAGGAGACTTAAAGATGACTGGCTTCCTAACCGCCTTCCTGCTGACCGAAGAAGACTTTCCTTGAGGTGGTTGGTAGCTTTGGGGATCTTTGGGGAACTTGACTCGGGGTTCCACTTTGGACAGATCTGGTAATGGGTAGTTGAGTTTCCCTCGGCCGTATTGCGTGACGTCTCTCGTCCCAGAGTTTGACTGAGTCTCTCGGATTGGTTCTTTCAAAGCAGGATGTCCAGATTTTTTCTGGCCAGTCATGTGTTGAGGGCTCAGAGACCTGGACTGCCTTGGACCTTTCGACAACAGGGATACATCTGCTTTCGCCTTGCGTGTCCGTTTCTCCAGTTGTCTACCAACTCGTTCGAAGGTGTGGGACATCTGCGTTGTCTCTCTCGAATCCAAAAGTCTTTCCTTGGTGTTGTTGTTGAAAGCAAGCTGCTCGATGCTTTGAGTGATCTCTGCCGGAGGTTCTTTCTCAAGAGGTTGTTCCAAGTTCTCCATCCAGGATAACTCTGGACAAGTCTCGGCATCGATGCCAGGACAATTCTGAAGATCTTCCAGAGATTGGAAATCCAAGAGTCGCTGATTGTCTGGCAAGGAACTTGCTAGAGAACTGCGCCCATGACTGTCCAGATTTCTTCCTAACTCCCAGGAGAACTTTCGATCTTCAGGGAAGTCCAAACCACCCAAGTTTTGAGGTTCAATTTCCATTTGGGTGCACATTGGAGGAGGACCACAAGGAGAAGGGCTGAGATTGGAGGTCTCAGAGAATTCATCATCCACATTATCGGAGGCAAAGCTGCATTTATACAAAGCGAGAGGGTCTTGAAGGATCTCAGGGCTGGGACTGAAGTCTGAACTGTACTGGCCTTCAAAAGAAAGCTCAGGATGGATATCCTCCTGGCTGCCAAAGTCCCACATCCCTCTTGTCTTCTCAAGTTCAGTGCTGTCTTCTTCACGCCTCCGATCTACCTCCAAGTAAGATCTCATGCCTTGGGATGATCCTTTCTCTTCTAAACATGGGAAGGACATAACATTAGAAGATCTATCTCACCTTGTCCTAATTATCAACCCATTCCCCTCCAACCAGGGGTGAGCTGCTGGGGGTTCACAGGAGTTCGGGAGAACCTCTAGCTAAGATTCAGTGCAGTTTGGAGAAGCCCCGAATCCCACTCCTGGCTGGCCCCACCCACCCACCCACCCACCCCGCCCCCTCCCAGGAGTCCCCACATGGCCCGTTTTGGATGCAGGTAAGTGCAGGGTGCACGTGGAGGGCGAAAAATGGGCCTACTGGAAGTTCGGGAAGACTGGAAATGGGCCAGTCTCCAGAGCCTGGGGAGACTGTTTTCACCCTCCTGGAAGCTCAAGGAAAGACTCCAGAGCCTGGGGAGGGCAAAAAGCCCCCCCCCAACCCACCGTAGTACAGGAAACTGACTAGGCCACACCCAGCATGGCCACGCTCGCCCAGCAACCAGGCAGAGAAACCCTTGCTAAAATTTTTGAAGCCCACCCCTGACTTCAACCCATATTTTACTCCCCCGCTTCTTTGTGGCAGCCCCTCAGATATTGGAAGACTGCTATCCCGCCTCCCCCAATCCTTGGTGTTAGGTGCCACAACACAAATGAAACCATTACATTTTGTTCAAATTAGAGCAGGGGCGAAAAGGTAGAGGCAGCAAGTTTTTCTATCTCATGCATCCTTCTTACACTGGCTCTCAAGCAGAGTCTGAAATTCATGCAATTGGTTTTCCCAAATGACGTTGGATCGATAATACTGAGCAAATACTGGTTGTGTTTCTTGCACGATTCCAGGAAAGCCAGTTGCTTCAGAGAAGATTTACCGGTAATCTGAAGTGCTAAATAGCCCTACCATTGGCATATTTAGCAAAAACATTTGTCTCATAGTTTGATGTTTCAGGATCTGGCTGAAAATATGCAGAAGCTATCTAGGTGTTGAAAAAGCCAAAGAGAGAGAGGGTTTTAAAAGATGTTAAAAAATAAAGATGGCATCCAGTTTCTGTTCTAGCTCCAACCACTGCTTCTTTAAGATTCTTCCACCAGTGACAAAGTGTCTATGGCGATTCTCAGTCATCCAGGTCCTGGTTGTCCCAAAGGTGCTTTTTCAAGAGGCAACTGGACTTTTTGGTTTTTCTTTGAAGACGTTTCGCTTCTCATCCAAGAAGCTTCTTTGAAGACGTTTCGCTTCCATCCAAGAAGCTTCTTGGATGAGAAGCAAAACATCTTCAAAGAAAAACGAGAAAATGCAGTTGCTTCTTGAAAAAAGCACCCTTTGGGGCAATGACAAGGTCATTGAGAGCCTTATCAGTTATCTCCCCTGAATGTGCAAAAACTCTACCCCAATTCAGATGTTACTCCAAATAACCTTACCAGAGATTTGGGTTCCTGATTTCCTGTGTTACTCACCAGGCAGGGGACTTGCAGCGTGGACATTTCCTGCATGTTCAAGATCTTGAAGTTCGCCGAGATCAAAACCTTGCTCGCCTTCTTCCAAAAGGTGTTGATAGTCCTTGAGTTCCCTCAAAAGTTCTTCATCTTCCAGGATCTCCTGAGAAGAAGACAAGGTCCAGCAGTCCAAATTCCCCACAAGGCTGTTTTCCGCTAACTGGAAGTCTCCATCTCTTCTCCCCTCAACTTCAGCATCTTCTTCTGACTCCTTCTCCTTGTAAGGTTGCTCTCCAAAACCATGGCTTCCTCTACTGGCCATTCCTGCATTCCCAAGAGGAGAAGCTAACGGCGTGAACGGTCCTGAGATAACTTCCTCAATGCCAAAAAAGAAAGATAAGCCAGATCCTTCATTTGGAGCCTTTTCATCAAGAGTTTCTGCCTAAGAGAGTAGATCACATGGAGGCGTCATTCAATGCTTCCACCCAAAGGAGAGTGACGGAATAAAGAACAACGCCAGAAAAATGGGTTTAGATGAAGTCCAAAGATGCATAGTTCATCCATAGGCTGCCAAGAAGAAGACAGGTGCCTCTGAAGTTTTCCGTCGGGGTGGAGAACTTGCGATTCTCTGTGTAGCTTGAATGATCTTCTGCAGGATTTCTCAATCTGGAAAGCGTCACCTGCAGAGATAGAAAGAGAGAGAGAGAGAGAGAGAAGAAAGAAAGAAAAAAGAGACGTTGCTTTGACCAAGTCTATCTTTTGCTTTGATCCTGTTCACCCATCACTACCTGGGCCTGGAGGGTTTATTATTTCCAACGGAATTCTACCTCCGAGTGTGTTAAAAGCTGCGGAAGGCATTAAGTAAGGCTAATCTTGAATTAAAACTACTTAAAAGCTAAGGCATGAATATTCAGAGGGTGGAATCTTCTATATTTGAAACCGGCCTAGGAGTTTGCGAGGTTCCAGGAAGTCCCTCCCCCCCCCCACCCTCTCGGTTCGTCTTTCTATGCAGCTGGAGATGCACAGATGTGGCTTCAGGCAGTGCCATTTACCACACAAACACAAAAGTGGCAGTCGAAACCCGCCCCCCCCTCAGCATCCCCCCATCCCTCTCATCACATTTGTCCCCGGCAGAATGACTGCATTGATTCCCATCGTTAAGAAGAAATGAAGTCCCCTCATTCTAGCCAGTGGCCCAGAAGAGAATGCATTTATTTATTATATTTTATTTATTTATTTTGTCGAGTACGTATTAGATAATATAGATAAGTGTAAGCCTGAATTGAATACATAAAATGAATACAATGAAAGGGAATACAATGTAAAGGAACACTATTAAAGGGAATAGAATTAAAGGGATGCTGTAATCTTTCTTCTTTCTTGGTCAGTTTAATGAAAAGAAGGATTGCTGGGGGGGGGGGGAGGCATGATATCCAATATCTCAGGGGCTGCCCCAAAGAAGAGGGAGTCAAGCTATTCTCCAAAGCACCTGAGGTCAGGACAAGAAGCAACCGGTGGAAACTAATCAAGGAGAGAAGCAACCTAGAACTAAGGAGAAATTTCCCAACAGTTAGAACAATTAACCAGTGGAACAACTTGCCTCCAGAAGTTGTGGATGCTCCAACCCTGGAAATTTTCAAGAAGAGATTGGACAATTGTTTGTCTGGGATGGGGATAGGGTCTCCTGCTTGAGCAGGGGGTTGGACTAGAAGACCTCCAAGGTTCCCTTCCAACTCTTGTTATTCTGTTTCTATTTGACGGCCCAGAATTATTCTAATTTCCACCCCCTTCTCCTCCTCTGAGGTCTCCTTTATACCTCTCCTGCCCAAATTTCAGAAGCCCAAAAATGAATTTAGGTCTTTCCAGGGTGCATATATGGGGAAAACACAGGAAAACCAACAAACATTGTGTGTGTGTGTTTCTCTCTCTCCCTCTTTCCCTCCATCTCTCTCTCTCTCTCTCTCTCTCTCTCTTTTACACCCACCCGCACAATCTCTCTCTCTCACACACTTACTATTTCTCTCTCTCACCCACAATCCCTCTCACACAAAAACACAATCCCTCTCTCACACAAAAACACAACCTCTCTTTCTCACACACACACAAAATCCCTCTCTTTCACACAAAAACACAACCTCTCTCTCACACACACACACAATCCCTCTCTCACACACAAAAACATACAAAACGCAATCTCTCTCTCACACACAATCCCTCTCTCTCTCTCATACATAAAAACACAATCTCCCTATCTCTCTCCCTCTCTCTCAATCCCTCCCTTTCTCTCTCTTTCTCGCTCTCTCAATCCCTCCCTCCCTCCCTCTCCCTCTCTCTCTCTCTCTCTCTCCTATCTCAATCTTGTTGGCCAAATGTTGGGTCCCTGCCTGGAGGAGATCCAATCTGGGGCAAGGAACCTGCTGTAACCCCCACACGGCATGCAGGACTTTTGCTGAATTACCAAGGGAACCTCAAACTAAAATAAAATCCAATCCACCTCTCGCCACAGTCCTCAAATTCCCAACTGGAGCTCACTGGACACTTAAGGTGACAGCAGCCAGATTCAGATGGGGAGCCCAGGGTGGAAAAAACAACTAGCAACCAACACAAACCAGCATGTTAATTCACTTTGGAGATGAAGATTGGGGCAGTTTTCCAAAGAGAACAAGGAAACGTTCATGCATTTCGAAAATATATAAAAATGGGACTTTGGGCTGTTCTCCTCAGCAATGGCACTTCCAGATAAATGACCCACAAAACATCTATTCTTCTTTCCTTTCCGACGTGGAAATAAGTCAAATAAAAAACCCCACCAAAATTACATGGGGGAAACATAGAAGAGAGTCATGAATGGAAGGTATTTCTAACTCTCTTCTATTTTAGAATATAATACAACACAACTGAGGTCCAGATTTATAAATAACAGATAAAAAATGATAGCCAGTTTGGTTTAGTAGTTGATTAGGGCACCAGGGTGGAAGGCGGGAGACCACGAATTCAAATCATGCTTTAGCCATGAAAGCCAGCTGGGTGACTTTGGGTCAATCGCTAAGAGATGGTGAGTTCTAGTTTCACCTTAGGCACGGAAGGCAGCTGGGTGACTTTGGAACAGTCATCAGGAGACGGTGAGTTCTAATCCGGCTTTAGGCATGGAAGGCAATTGGGTGACTTTAGGTCAATCAGCAGGAGATGGTGAATTCTAGTCCCGCCTTAGGCATGAAAGCTGGCTAGATGACTTTGGAACAATCACCAGGAGATGGTGAGTTCTAGTCTCACCTTAGGCATGAAAGGCAGCTGGGTGACTTTGGGACAATCACCAGGAGATGGTGAGTTCTAGTTTCACCTTAGACATGAAAGGCAGCTGGGTGACTTTGGGCCAATCAGCAGGAGATGGTGAGTTCTAGTTTCACCTTAGGCATGAAAGGCAGCTGGGTGACTTTGGGACAATCAGCAGGAGATGGTGAGTTCTAGTTTCACCTTAGGCATGAAAGGCAGCTGGGTGACTTTGGAACAATCACCAGGAGATGGTGAGTTCTAGTTTCACCTTAGGCATGAAAGGCAGCTGGGTGACTTTGGGACAATCAGCAGGAGATGGTGAGTTCTAGTTTCACCTTAGGCAAGAAAGGCAGCTGGGTGACTTTGGAACAATCACCAGGAGATGGTGAGTTCTAGTTTCACCTTAGGCATGAAAGGCAGCTGGGTGACTTTGGAACAATCACCAGGAGATGGTGAGTTCTAGTCTCACCTTAGGCATGAAAGGCAGCTGGGTGACTTTGGGACAATCACCAGGAGATGATGAGTTCTAGTCCAGCTTTAGACATGGAAGGCAATTGGGTGACTTTAGGTCAATCAGCAGGAGATGGTGAGTTCTACTTTCAACTTAGGCGTGAAAGGAGATGGGAATTCTAGATCAGTTTTAGGCATAGAAGGCAGTTGGGTGCCTTTGGGCCAGTCATTCTCTATCAGCCCAACCTACCTCAAAGAGTTGCTGTTATCAGAAAAATAGGAGGAGGAAGATGAATTGAATATGTTCTCTGTCTTGAGTTATTTATAAAAAATAATCAAGGGGGAATACAATATATATATATTCCTATTCAGACTCCTTGGAACAGTCTAAAAACGAGGCAGGCAATTGCTCTAGAAAAACCTTATCTGAAAGCACCAGGACGTAATTTTTTTTAAAATTTGCATTTATATCCCCCCCTTCTCCGAAGACTCAGGGCGGCTTACACTACGTCAAGCAATAGTCTTCATCCTATTTGTATATTTATATACAAAGTCAACTTATTGCCCCCAACAATCTGGGTCCTCATTTTACCTACCTTATAAAGGATGGAAGGCTGAGTCAACCTTGGGCCTGGTGGGACTTGAACCTGCAGTAATTGCAAGCAGCTGCTGTTAATAATAGACTGCATTAGTCTGTTGAGCCACCAGAGGCCCCCTAATAAACAGCAGTGTGGAATTTGAGCATACAAATCCGGCAAGATTTTTTTTTTATCCTTCCCCCTGCCAAATTTACCTTCCTGCGTAGCCTCCGTTGCTTCAACGTGGAGCCCCGTTTTTAAAGAAGTACAAAACGTTGCCCTTTCTTTCCGCCCTTCCTCAAAAAAGGTACTTTTCCCACGCTGCGGTGAAATTTATTTAAATAGTTCATCCCTCAGGGCCCCTCAGATCTGCTTGCTTTCATAGAGAAGCGGAGAGAAAGAAGGAGAGATTTCGAAACAGGGGTGATGACCGGTTCTCAAAATTCTTCAGCAGCTACTCAAGATAGTTCCCAAAAGTTAAGACGGTAGAAGGGACCTTAGTCAACAAGCCTCCTTGGATGTCTCAAAAACCACAGCAGCAAACAACTTGTCACAACAGATCTATAATTTAGAAGAAAGAACAGAATAACAAGAGTTGGAAGGGACCTTGGAGGTCTTCTAGTCTGACCCCCTGATCAGGCGGGAGACGGCCTATACCATTCCAGACAAGTAGCTGTCCGGTATCTTCTTAAAAAGCCTCTACTGATGGGGCAGCCACAACTTCTGGAGGCAAGTCGTTCCACTGATTATTTGTTCTCACTTTTAGGGGGGGGGGGGAAAAGATTTTTCTTATTTTCTCTGCCTATTTTAAATGAGTCCACTTTCCAGAACTTTGCCAAGAATAATTTCTAAGTTTCTAGAAACGCTCAGACGTTCTAGCAAGCAGCTGCATGTCTCCAAGGACGTCTTTTTAACTGCTGTAAATTTCTTGCAGCCTTTGCCGAAAGGTATTCTTGCTCCTAATTTTGCCTGCCTTAATCTCCTGGGCGAACTCTTCAAGGTGAAAGTTGAGAAAGAACTAAGGAGAAATTTGCTTTTTTTTTTTCTCTTCCTAAAAGTGAGAAACAAATAATCAGCGGAATGACTTGCCTCCGGAAGTCACGGGTGCTCCATCACTAGAGATTTTCAAGAAGAGATTGGACAACCATTTGTCTGGAATGGTACAGGGTCTCCTGCTTGGGCAGGGGATTGGATTAGAAGACCTCCAAGGTCCCTTCCAACTCTGTTATTCTGTTATTTTATTATTCTATTCTATTAAAAAAGGGACATGGTGACTCAGTGGTTAAGACGCTGAGCTTGTCGATCGCAAGGTCGGCAGTTCAGCGGTTCGAATCCCCATTGCCGCATCATGGGGTGAGCTCCCGTGACTTGTCCCAGCTTCTGCCAACCTAGCAGTTCGAAAGCAGGTAAAAAATGCAAGTAGAAAAACAGGGACCACCTTTGGGGGGGAAGGGAACAGCGTTCCGTGCGCCTTTGGCATTGAGTCATGCCGGCCACATGACCACGGAGACATCTTCGGACACCACTGGCTCTTCGGCTTTGAAACGGAGATGAGCACCGCCCCCTAGAGTCGGGAACGACTAGCACATATGTGCAGGGGAACCTTTACCTTTACTATTCTATTAAAATAGTACCTGAGAATGGAGAACAGTCTCCTTACTAGGTGAGAATACTGGTTAAATTCAAAAGACACAGTTTTGCCTCTGTTGCATCCACATGGATCGCATTGGCGATCTGTAGCCGAAAACAGTGATGCTGTTTTGATCAGAAAACAGTGATGCCCTTTTCTCCAAATTGATGTCTTCTGGGTATTTCGGAATATAAATCTCACCATCCACAGAGGATGACAATCTGGTCTACAACTCCCAGACGTTGTAGGGTGAGGGCCCCAGGTTGAAGAAATCTGGATCGGGGTGGGAGAAAGTGGCCAGCTCTACTACCGTAAGATCTGCAAAGCTAAGATGTCAAAGGTTTGCAGGACATGAAAATGAATGCCACAGATTCAAGAAATTGCTCGGTTTAGATCATCAGGGGGGGAAAAAAATCGATGTGGTCTCCAGGAGTGGAAAGTGACATAATCCTTCCGCCGGGTGCTAAAGCGATCCAAATTTCTGCGCACCGCCTTACAGATCCTGCAAATCTGATTATACTTCTGCAAGGAGGCCAAAAATATTTTTTATTCGATGGTTCCGCCCTCAGAAAGCCTCCAAAATTCCTTGATTTCTGCCGTATCCTCCCTCCGTTTTGTTTCGATCCCTCGATTCAGCAGCTGGCTTGACCCTGCCAAATGTTGCTGGTATTTGTTTTTGTTTTTGCAAATGCATCTATCATAAGACCTTTTTCTTTGAAGAAAAAAAAGAATGTTGCAATTGTTAGGAAATTGAATTCCCTGTGATGTTATGGTTTGGTATAAGAATCCTGGGACTTGGCACCAGGCCTTAAAAAAAAAATCCTGATTTTTTTTTTTCCTAAAAGAGAAAGAATGGCCCTGCTGTGGAGACTTGTAGAATCTGATAGCATCTCTGAGGGAGACAAAACCTTGAGATACCAAACGGAAGTGGCCAGGGGTGAAATCTACTTACCTTCCTTACCGATTTGGAAGTGCATGCGCCCCGCCTACGTGCATGCTTTGCTCTTTCTCTCTCACGTGTCACATGCATGCGCAGACCTTCTGCGCATGCACAGAAGGTAAAAAACACACTACTGACACCCGGGTGGGTGGGCGGAGCTTCGCTCTGCCATTGCTACCAGATCGTCGAACCACCGGCCACGATCGCTACCGGATCGTACGAACCGGTCTGAACCGGGAGCATTTCACCCCTGCTCCTGACTCGCTCATGCTTTTCTCGCGCAATGTTTTGTTTGACGAAAGAAAACACCAATTCTGAAGGTAATCTGATCCAGCAACTGGATGGGACTCCCAGAGGTTATCTAATCCTTTCCCGAGGTGGGACATTCTACCGTTGTTTTTATTCTCCTAACATTTAGCCCGTTGAGTCTAAATCTTAGAAATGGAGAAGTAGAAAGAAAAAGAACTCTCCAATTTAAAAGGGTGAAGAGCTTGGCCCTGCAGACCCAGCCAGGTTTATTCATTTTTAAAGCATCTCTTGCAAAGGTTGATAAAGATTTGAATGGAACGTCTAGCATTATCTGATGTAGGTTTACTTGATTGCATATTATGGCCGGAAACGCAAACAGGAAGGGTAAGTGATAGAAATAAGTACAACTGAGATAGTTGTACAGAGAGAGAGGAAGAGAGAGAGGAAAAAAGAAAGAGAGACTAAGAGAGCAGAGAGTGAGAGAGAGACACACACACACACAGAGAAAGAGAGACAGACAGACACATAGAGAGATATAGAGACAGAGACAGAAAGAGAGAGAGAGAGAGAAAGAAAGAAAGAGACAGAGAGAGAAAGACAGAGAAAGAAAGGGACAGAGACAGAAAGACAGAGAGAGAGACAGAGAGAGAGACAGAGAGAGAGAGCGAAAGAGAGAAAGATATAGAGAGACAAACAGAAAGAGAGAGAGAGAAAGAGACAGAGTGAGAGAAAGACAGAGAAAGAGAAAGACAGAGAGAAAGAGAAGAAAGAGAGAGAGAGAAAGAGAGAGAGAGAAAGAGAGAGGGAAAAAGAGACAGACAGACAGACAGAGAAACAGAGACACAGACAGAAGGATAATTGTGTGGAGCAAGGATAAAATCTTATTCAATGGAAGATACTAAAACAACCTGCAATTGAGGTAGAAAACCACAAATTCTTTAAACTGGAAAAATAAGTCCACCAATTGCCATAAAACACAATTGCGCCCAATTAATTCTACTCTAAGCCAGATCACAGAAACAAAACACAGGATGCTGGACTGAAGATGACCCGAGACAGACCTATAGCCTGAAAAGACAGACCCAAAGTGTAAAGAGGAAGCTCAGAAAAAAAACAACTGTCACCAAACTAAAAGCAGAATTGCCAAAGACTATGATGGAGAAATAGACCACGGGGGGGGGGGGGGGGGAGAAGAAGAGGCCTAACCACAGAGGAGTCAGAAATACATCCGCAAAATAGCAAAGGATTTCTCGCAAGCTGCAAAAGAAACCTCAAGAAGCAGCTCTGCAGAGGGCAATTCTTTGGTGCAAAGTCTCTTAGCAGCTCAGCAACGTTGGTTTCGAAATTGCTTTGAGCATCAGAAGTGAACAACATGTTATAGTCATCCTTGAATGATCCAAGATGAAACTGTGGCTGTAGAGATTTCGAAGCTGGGGGCTTCTTCCAGATTTCAAGCCCTCAAAGAATTCTCCAGAGCTTCCAGACCTGGAGGCTGGGGTGATATTCACTTACTTTCTCTAACGGTTCACAGATATGAGGGCACACGTGGGCGTGCTCGCTTCGCTTGCCCACACCCCATCTACACATACGCCCAGCCTTCTTCACATGCACTTTGCTAGTGTGCGCATTTTCCACGCATCTGCCCGTCCTCAAAAACGTGCCTAAATCGGATGGCATAAAGCTGGGGTGGACCCGCGATTTCCGCTACCAGTTCGGGTGAACTGGTCCGAACCGGCTGAATTACCACCTTTGCACGGAGATACAAGGACCACCTACTTAGCTATCAAAGTACCGTATTTTTCGGATTATAAGACGCACCTTTTTCCCCCCAAAAAAGAGGGTGAAAATCTGGGTGTGACTTATACTCCGAATGTAGCCCCGCCCAGCTTCTCAAACGGAGGTTTCAGAGACTGAAAAAAGCATCAGAAACTAAGCTTCAGAAAAGAAGCCCCCAAACAGAGCTTCAGGAAAAAAAGCCTCCAAACAGAGCTTCAGAAAAGAAGCCCCCAAACGGAGCTTCAGAGGCTTTTTTTCTAAAGCTGTTTCGGAGGCTTTCAGAAGCAGAAAAAGTTTTTTTCTGAAACAGAGTTTCAGAAGTTTTAGAAGCAGAAAAAAAAGCAAAAAAAAAAAAAAAGCAAGAGGAACTTGTTGCTAAAATTCACCTCTGGGAACAGCTGATTCTGGAGGCCGATCCGCCTGCCAATCAGTTTTTTTCTTATTTTCCTCCCAAAAACTAAGGTGCATCTTATACTCCCAAAAATACTGTATATCATCTATTTTTTTTTTTCATTCTAACCATCATCATCCCAAGGAGGGGTTCAAAATCAGATGAAATCTTACTAACACATCTTCTCTATGACTTTTGAACAGAGCTTAATTGGGGAGGTGGAACACATGTTCGGAAACAAGAGAGGGCTGAAAGATTGGTGCCAGATAAGGGTCCATGGAAATTCAGGAGGAGTTCGACTTGGATTGTTTCTGGCAATGTAAAGACTCTAGGCTGATGACTTGCTTAATTCCACCCTCCGCTCTGCCTGGTTGTTTTTTCTTTCTACACATCCATGATTGATGGATTTTTGGAGCCTTTGACCTGAACTCTAAAAGGAGGTAATTCGGAAACTCTTAAAAAGGCAGAGGGGACCTCCAAGGGGAAAAAAAAAGATAATTTAATTACAGTGACACTGATTGAATGCAAAACATTGCAGTTCGGGACAGACTATCTAGTTTGATTGGCTAAATAAGTCACACGTTCAATTCTTCTCCAGCTGAGGCTCAGAAAAGAAAGATCCATCTGAAATTCTGGACAGCTGCCTTCCATCCCCATGGAGTATCCCGAGCCGGACAGCTGCAACAATGTTCTCTATTCCTATTGTTCCAAAGCACGGTTGTCGTTTTTTAAAGTGAAGATTGCCAGTTTGAGCGTTACAAACGCAAGCTGTACGAATAAAAAGAGGAGTTTCTCTCCCTCCTTGCTTATCAAGCAAGACAAAGAGAGTTGACTGAAGCCCACCCTAGTAATAAGACAGGTCTTGTCACTGCTAACTTAATTAATATCCATCTGCTTTTCTCCCCCCCTCTCCAACTAACTGTCCATTACAGACACTCAATTCCCCCTCCCCCTAATTCGCAGCAAGCCTCTACCCGCCTCCACAATTACACAAACATCTGGTTGGGAGGCTGTCAAAAGCCTGGGGGCTTCTCTCTTAGATGCCCCCCACTTTAGTTAGCCAGCCAAATGTAAAAGACAGGGGTGGGGGGTGGGAGAGAAAATCTGATTTCTCCCAGGTCACAGATGACTTTTCTAAGATTAACGGATAAGACAAGGTCAAAGAGACACCAAACGGGCAAGAAAATTTAATGGTTTGTATCGCTATTCTTCTTCTCCACCTTCCTAGTATCTACCTCATCCCACTTTTGACTATAACCATGTTGCTTGTATCTTTCAATTTATATTGTTTTTATTTGTTTCTTAGTACGATTTGATAGCTTATTAGTAAACTTGACTATCACTAAGTGTTGTATCTTTTTATTCTTGATGAATGTATTTTATTTTCCTTATGTATACTGAGAGCATAGACACCTAAGACAAATTCCTTGTGTGTCCAATCACACTTGGCCAATAAAGAATTCTATTCTATTCTATTCTATTCTATTCTATTCTATTCTATTCTATTCTATTCTATTCTATTCTATTCCATTCCATTCCATTCCATTCTTTTCTTCCCTTCCACTTTCTATATTCTATTCTATCCTATCCTATCCTATCCTATCCTATCCTATCCTATCCTATCCTATCCTATCCCATCCCATCCCATCCCATTCCATTCTTCCATTCTACATTATCTATTCCAGGGGTCACCAACCTTTCGGACCTCAAGGACCATTAAATTCATAATTTTAAATCCTGCGGACCACTAATATGATCTGCCTAATGACCGGCCGGGTGGGCATGGCTAGGTGATCATGTGACTGGGTGGACCTGGCCAACTCAATGTCACTCATGTCGAGGGGCACCTGGTTGGCCTCTATTCGCTCCTCCCCTGCCAGCCACTCCTCGCCTCCCCACCCGGGCTCCTTAGGGCCCCAACAAGAAGCAGTTGTTAGAGCTAAGCAGTCGCCACGAGAAAGAGTTGGCAAAACAGCTGGCTCAGTTCAAATTGGATCTGACCGAGAAGGAGGCTCAGCAGAAGCACCTCACTGAGGACCAGGAGCATAGGCTTTCCAAGGAGAGGGAAGACGCGCAGGAGTGCAAGGCCAGGTACAGGTGGGCTGATATCGTCAGCCAGTTCCAGGCCATGATGCAGTCCCACTGGAACAAGGCCCTCTGGTTCTTCGCCACCAGCAGCGCTTCCCTCTAGCCTTCACCCAAACCCCGGCACCAGGAGGCTGAAGCAGACCCCGAGTTGGAATTTCTGCCCCCCTCCGACCTACACAAGAAGACCTCGAAGGGGGAGACACTCTGCAGCAACACAAACGTTCATTGCATGTATATTTAGCCCAGGGGCCGTAATTTGAGGACCCCTGATTTAGTGCAATATAAAAAATGCAAATAATTTTTCTGTGGACCTCCAAAATTTTCTCACGGACCACCATTGATCCACGGACCACCAGTTGGTGACCGCTGGTCTAGACCAAAACCCCACCCCCACCCCGCTCAAGCAGGAAACTATAACATCCCAGATGGAACAGCTCCGTTTTGCCATTTCTGCAACATGTGTTAATTTGGGTTAGAGAGCCCCCCTCTTCAAAGAACGCCTGTTGGCTTAATGGTTCAGTTTTGAACCCAAACCTGCTTCCCAACCGACATACTTTAAAAGTGGCTCTAATGGCTAGCTGAAAGTTTTTTTTACAATCCAGACATGAGGGTGAGCTCTGCCTGATAAAAGCTTTTGGCTGCTGCTCAACACCAAGTCATAATTCATCTAACAATTTAAAAGAACCAGACACGCTTCAAACAAAGGGGGGGAAAAATATATTCCACATGCAGCCAAGGAGTTCCCCCTCCCCACCCAGCCAGCCAGCCTCCCATGCCGCTCTGGTTTTGCAGAACCCTTGACTTAAAGAAGCTTCTTGAGAACAAAGGAGGGTTTATGAAAAGTTGAAAATGAGAAAAAAATTAACTATTTCTCACTTGAGAGTGGATAGGCTTCTGTCCAGGGATGAAATGCTACCGGTTAGCACCAGTTTGGGCGAACTGGTAGTGATAAAAAAACTACCAGTTCAGGTGAACTAGTAAGTAGTAAAAAAAGACTACCAGTTTGGACGAACCGGTAATTAAAAAAAAGCTACCAGTTCGGGCGAACCGGTAGAAAAAAAAAGCTACCAGTTTGGGTGAACCGGTAGTTAAAAAAAGCTACCAGTTCGGGTGAACCAGTAATAAAAAAAAGCTACCAGTTCGGGTGAACCGGTAATAAAAAAAAGCTACCAGTTCGGGCGAACCGGTAATAAAAAAAAGCTACCAGTTCGGGTGAACTGATTGTAAAAAAAAGCTACCGGTTCATCTGAACCGGTAGTTAAAAAAAGCTACCAGTTCATCTGAACCGGTATTTCCAACGATCAGCTGTCCCGTATGATTTATATTCGCTAGAAAGCAGGAAACCCTGCTTTCTAGTGAATCTAAATTGCGCGGCACGGCTGTTCCCCTGCCTTGCTGTTCTACTTAACTTGTGAAGTCTTTTTTTCCCATGCGAAGCACGCATTTGGCGTGCACTGTGCATGCATGCACAGTGTGCTTTTGGCGTGTGTGGCGTATGTGCGCACGCATTTGGCATGCACCGCGCATGTGCGGGCAGCAAATTGATGGCAATCCGTGGCGGATTTCACCACTGTTTCTGTCCTATAGCTCACACACCTTCTAAATTTCAGGGATACGGGAACAGAAAGGAGAAGAGAAACTGGACATAAAGGCAAGGATAAATAAAATAGACTTTTTTAAATTGGCCAATTGTGATTGGACACACAAGGAATTGGTCTCTGATGCAGAAGCTCTCGGTGACAAAGAAAGAAACTAAGGCTACCATGTTGAAGCTGCACAAAAGTCTTAACAGAGAGAGCTGTTAACGGTACAGATCTTATCTTCCCCCCTACACTGTTTTCTTCTACTAAATTGTTTGCATAACCATATTATTTTTGGTAAGTGCTGCCGGGCGGGTTTCGTGTGGATATTTGTTGGGGTTTCTCTCTCTCTCTTCTCTCTCTCCTCTCTCTTCCGCCCTCCCTCCCTCCTTCTCCTCTCTCTTCCTGCCTCTCTCTCTCCTCTCTCCTCTCTCCCTCTCTCCTCTCTCTTCCTCCCTCCCTCCCTCTCTCTCCTCTCTTCCTACCTCCCCCTCTCCTCTCCCTCTCCTCTCTCTTCCTCCCTCCCTCTCTCTGCTCTCTCTTCCTCTCTCCCTCTTTTCTCCCTCTTCCTCCCTCCCTCTTCTTTCTCTTCCTCCCTCCCTCCCTCTCTCTCCTCTCTCTTCCTCCCTCCCTCTCTTCCTCCCTCCCTCTCTCCCTCTCTTCCTCCCTCCCTCCCTTCTCTCTTCCTCCCTCCCTCCCTCTACTCTTTCTTCCTCCCTCCCTCTCTCTTTTTTCTCTTTTCCTCCCTCCCTCTCTCTCCTCTCTCTTCCTCCCTCCCTCCCTCTCTCCTTCTCCTTCTCCTCAACATGGTTCACAGCAAGCCATCTGGTACCCCCGAGGGCAAGCAAGAGGCTCCACTGTTCCCTTAAATGAAACCTGGTTAATCTTCACAAGTGCACCAAGAGAACACAATTCACCCACAGGGAGCCATGAGCTTGGCTCTAGATTTAAAAGAATGGTTTTCCTAATCGCCAAAATAGATATGTCAGAGTAGTAGAAGAAGTTTCCACGCCAGACATACTTTTGGAAGCACAACGTACGACCGCAACTGAGCCCAACATGTCTATCGTTAAGGGAGACCTGGGTGAAGTGAGTTTTGTCCTCTTTTATGACCTTACTTGCCTCAACTGTTAAGAGAATCACCGCAGTTGTTAAGTTAGCAACCTGGTTGTTAAGTGAACCGGGCTTCCCCTTTGACTTTGCTGCTGGTCAGACGGTCGCAAACAGTGATGGGTTTCACATTTTGTTACCACTGGTTCGCCACACGGGCGCACCTTCCGCGCATGTGCCTGGCCTTCCATGCATGTGCCCAGCCTCAAAAACGTGCCTAATTAGGATGGCATAGCGCTTGGGCAGGTGGGCAGGGACAGGCCCACCTGTGATTTCCACTCCCGGTTCGCCCAAACTGGCTTAATACCATCTCTGGTTGCAAAGTGGTGGGATTCAAATTTTTTAACCACCAATTCTGTGGTTGTGGCTCATTTTGGCCAATAAAGAATTCAATTCAATTCAATTCTATATTCTATATTCTAATTCTATTCAATTCAATTCAATTCTATCCTGTTCTATCCTACATTCTTATTCTATTCTATCTACATTCTAATTCTACATTCTAATTCTAATTCTAATTTTACATTCTAATTCTACATTCCACATTCTAATTCTAATTCTAATTCTACATTCTACATTCTAATACTACATTCTAATTCTAATTCAACATTCTGCATTTTACATTCTAATTCTAATTCTACATTCTAATTCTACATTCTACATTCTAATTCTACATTCTACATTCTAATTCTACATTCTGCATTTTACATTCTAATTCTAATTCTACATTCTAATTCTAATTCTAATTTTACATTCTAATTCTACATTCTAATTCTACATTCCACATTCTAATTCTAATTCTACATTCTACATTCTAATTCTACATTCTAATTCTACATTCTAATTCTACATTCTAATTCTACATTCTAATTCTACATTCTAATTCTAATTCTACATTCTGCATTTTACATTCTAATTCTAATTCTAATTCTACATTCTACATTCTAATTCTACATTCTAATTCTAATTCTACATTCTACATTCTGCATTTTACATTCTAATTCTAATTCTACATTCTAATTCTACATTCTACATTTTAATTCTAATTCTAATTCTAATTCTACATTCTAATTCTATTCTAAGGAAGTAAATCCTAGTAGGAACACACGCATCCAATGCCACGGGTAAGAAACATTAAGCTTTCTTTAAACCAAGGCCACATTTTCCAAATGTGGTACTTATCTACTTTGTATTTGAAGAAGGGAAAAACCCACCGCGGATTCCAATTCAGAGAGTGAAAATCCAAGCCATAGTTAGTCATCTACATGCTTTGTGCAGGGTGATGGGCTACAAGATCTCTGAGCAACCTTCCAATCCTAAGATTTTTACGTTTCCTCTTTTGGTGCGTCTTAGCTACTTACCAAATCCGCCCATGTTGTAGGTTTCCACCAAGGCAATGAACCATAAAGTTTGCACAACCCAGGAAGCCACAGAAAACTAAAGGTTAAGATGAAACCCATTCCAGCACCAGCAAATTATAACAGACTATCAGAGTTAAAAGGGACCTTGGAGGTCTTCCAGTCCAACCCCCTGCAAAAGCAGGTAACCCTATAGTACAGAGCCTATACCATTTAAGACAAGTGCTTATCCATACTCCAGCCTCCAGTGATGGAGCACCCACAACTTCTGGAGGCAAGTCTTAGAATAGAATAGAATAGAATAGAATAGAATAGAATAGAATAGAATAGAATAGAATAGAATAGAATAGAATAGAATTGGAATTGGAATTGGAATAAGAAATAGAATAGAATAGAATAGAATAGAATAGAATTGGAATTGGAATAAGGAATAGAATAGAATAGAATAGAATAGAATAGAATAGAATAGAATAGAATAGAATAGAATAGAAGAAAGGAGTGGAGTGGAATGGAATGGAATAAAATAGAATAGAATTGGAATTGGAATAAGAAATAGAATAGAATAGAATAGGAATAAGGAATAGAATAGAATAGAATAGAATTGGAATTGGAATAAGAAATAAGAAATAGAACAGAATAGAATAGAATAGGAATAAGGAATAGAATAGAATAGAATAGAATTGGAATTGGAATAAGAAATAAGAAATAGAATAGAATAGAATAGGAATAAGGAATAGAATAGAATAGAATAGAATAGAATAGAATAGAATAGAATAGAATAGAATAGAATAGAATAGAATAGAACAGAACAGAACAGAAGAAAGGAGTGGAGTGGAGTGGAATAAAATAGAATAGAATAGAAAATATAGTAGAGTAGAGTAGAGTAGAATAGGAATTGGAATAAGAAATAGAATAGAATAGAATAGAACAGAACAGAAGAAAGGAGTGGAGTGGAGTGGAGTAGAATAAAATAGAATAGAATAGAATAGAAAATAGAGTAGAGTAGAGCAGAGCAGAGCAGAGCAGAGCAGAACAGAACAGTACAGTACAGTACAGAACAGAAGAAAAGAGTGGAGTGCAGTGGAATAGAATAGAAAGTAGAGTAGAGTAGAGTAGAATAGAATAGAGTAGAATAGAATAGAATAGAAGAGTTGGAAGGGAGCTTAGAGGTCTTCTAGTCCAACCACTTGCTTAGGCAGGAAACCCTACAGAAAAAATGCTTATCCAACCTCTTCTTCCCACCGATTGATTGTTCTCACCATCAGGGCAGTTCTCTTTGGTTCCAATATATAGACTCACAGGGCCGGAATGGACCCCAGAGGTCTTCTAGTCCAACCCCTGCTCAAGCCACCAGCTTTATACTCCTCCCCGTCGAAAAACCTCTAGCGATGGAGCACTCACGACTTCTCAGGGAGGGCAAAGTTATTCCATTGTTCTCACTTGCCAGAAATTTTTTCCCCCCTTCCTTCTTGATTTAACATGAGCATAACTCGGAAGCAAGTCCCCGGAATGCCACCCCTTGAAATGAAAAACCCCTTTCATTTCAGTTCCCCCTTTGATGAAGAAGGGAAAAAATCTTTAAAAGAAAAAAAAACCTCTTACAGGCGCCCGAGCGTTCCCCGCCGTTGCTTAGCAGAGCTGAAACCAACAAAAACGTCTCCGCAGGCGGTGGCTTTTTCCCTTCTCCTTCAAGGTAACCAGAGCAACAGGCGGTTCAAATCCAGCAACTGGGCAAACAAACACACAACCCAGGCAAACTAAGCACGTTCCTGGCCCTCATGAAGGCAGCGCAGTTCTTTTAATTCAGCGGACGGCATCCACACAGCTCGCGTAATCGTTGGCGCGCAAGGAAGAAGGATGGGTTCGGGAGAAAGCCCGTGGTTAAACATGCAGGCGCGGGGGTTTCGTTTCGGGGGAAAATCCCCCCCTCCCCAATAAAACGGGGTGGGTGGAGAAAGAGGGTCCCAGCGGGTGACTAAACAGAGCCACGTTTCCAACTCCCTTCCCTCCCCAGATCTGGTTCCGATTCGCATTTAAAACGACCTTCCCAAGGATGCTGTTTTCAAAAGAGCGCTCAAACTAGCAAGAAAAGAAGAGGCGGGGATGGTTGCCAGCCCCTTGCTTAAAAACACACACACCCCTCCACGATTGCAACGCAAGCCCATCCCGCCCGGATCTGTCTGCAAACCCCCCCCCCCTCCGCAAGCAGCCAAAGAAGAAGGGCAGAGAGAGACAGACCCCCATCAACGGGGAGTCCCCCCCACATCCCACTCCAGCCCCAGTATTTACTTGGCCAAGCGAAGTCGGTCCTCCTGGCTCCCTGACCTGCAGCCAACTTGTTTCGGAGTTTTGCTTGCAGCCTGCGAAGTTTTGAACAGGGCGGGGATCGTTTCCTGGAGTTACGAATCGGCGCCTTGCTAACGAGACCCAAGTGTCGAAACGCATCTGGAAAGTGGGGGGGGGGAGGAGCCAGCTGTTTAAGAGCTGCAGAGGACAAGGCTCTCCCCCAATGGCAGCTTGAGGGAGGCGGGGCGTTATTAACATAAGAAGAGTTTTGAATGGAAGGCAAAGCCTGCCTTTCTTTGGGTCCAAAGAGAAGAGGGGGGGGAGGGGGGTTATAGTTGCCTGCAGGGAGTTATGTGTCAATGGGGGAAATTGGGAGGGGGAGGTCGGATCCCCCTGGAAAGTGGGGCATTTCCCCAAACCCGATTGTCTGCAAAAGGAGAGTTGCTTGTGATGTGACCCAAGAGGCAAGTGGACTTTCTGGTTTTTCTTTGAAGAGGTTTCGCTCCTCATCCAAGAAGCTTCTTCAGCTCTTCAGAGAAGCTTCTTGGATTGAGAAGTGAAACATCTTCAAAGAAAATCCAGGTGCCTCTCGTTAAAAAAAAAAGGACCTTTGGGACAGGGGTGAAATGGTCCCGGTTTAGACCGGATCGCCCAATCCTGTAGCGATGGCAACGGGTGGTTCGGAGAACCGGTAGCAAAAATCCCTGCCCACCCGCATGCCCAGCTGAGCCGCCCAACATCAGAGGTTTTATTTTTTTGACTTTTAAAAGCATTTTTTTAACAACCTATTCAGCTGAATAGGTTGTAAAAAAATGCTTTTAAAAGTCAAACAAAAAACTCTGACGATTGCGTGGCTCAGCTGTGATCATCAGTCTTTTTTAATTTTATTTTTAAAAGCATTTTTTTACAACCTGTTCCTACCATTCGGGTGGGAAAAGCGAGTGAGCCGGAAAGAAGCAGCAAGCGGGCAAGCGGGTGATTGGGTGGGCATGGGCGGTGGGGGGGGAGAGGGATTTTTGCTACCAGTTCTCCAAACCACTCACCACCATCGCTACCGGATCGGCCAATCCGGTCTGAACTGGGAGCATTTCACCCCTGCTCCAGACTCTTAATCATCTTTGTTGCTCTTCTCTGCACTCTGTCTAGAGTCTCAACATCTCTTTTACAGGGTGGCGAAAAGCTGGTGGAACCAAATAACAGCCACGGTTCTTTTTTCTAACATGTTTATTGAAAAATTAAACCACACTCTCTTTTATGTACAGATAGTGAAATCTCGAAGGGTTCCCCCATTATTGGCTAGGGACCGACGACAAGGCGAAACCTGGGCAAAGCCACGACATAGGCGTCAATCAACAAGGACAAAGTCTGAAAACGTCAGAATCAGAATCTGCAGATGGTTTCACTCCTCTCTGACGGTGCCTGGATCTTCTCCTGCCCAAATGTCTGGGACTTGCCGTGATCTCAAGATCTCCCCGTAAGATACAAGGGGAAGAAGGTAGGAAGAGCTACGAGAGGAAGCAGGTGACGTTTTCAGACAGGTGCCTTGCCGGGTTATTTGAAGACGGAGGCAAAGGAGCAGAGAGAGGAGAGCTAACTAGTGGTTTACGAACCAGTTAAGGATGATCACTGGGAAGAAGGATGATGGGCTTCTCAAGGTCTATCAAGATTGAGGACCGTTAGAAGTGGGGCCACTTAGCAGAAAGGAATTGAGGAGAGGGCAATCCAACCCCAAGTTTGCTCGGTGGGAAATCCTATCTAGGCTCTACCTGGATGTACAGGTATGTGTCAACTCGCCAAGCATCCCTGGACTGGTCTCGAGTTGTCATAAGCAAGGGTGATGGGAAACCAATGAAGCAGCACTGGCAGCCAGACAGGAGCACATTCCAGACTTATCTCTCTCAAGGCTGTCTCCCAGGGTTACCCACAGCAGCCGGAGGGGAGTGATCTCTACAATCTGGGAAATTGCTCTGTTGGCGAATATGATTGATGACACACCCTGGGGGGAAACAGGGTCATGATTGGGGCGTGAATTACTTAAGGTCAGAGCTGGTTTCACTTGGGAACGTATCGACATGAAGCTCCTAATAAATAACCGGATTTCTTTTGAGGCTTGGCTGGAGGCTCATGATTTTTTTAGGGCATCCGTCGGAACCTTGACAGCGTGCAGGTGACTGGCCACATCGGACATCTTGTAACCCAGTTCTTTCCTCCCATCTCTTGGTCTTTTGGCTTCGGGGTCTTCCAGACCCCCTAAAGTGCAACGTTGAATTCTGTGACGAGGAAATCGATGTAATCCTTCTCTTTCATCTTGAAAGCCTCGGCGATGATTCGAGCGGCTTCGCGGTGCTCCTTCCCATGGAGGGCCATGCTGTTGACCTCCAGGATCACTTGGCCCACCTTCAGCTGGCCGCAGTTGTGAGCAGAACCGCCCTTCTGTGGCAGGGAAGGAAAAGAGAAGAGAGAGTAGAGAAGGAAAGGAAAAGGAAGTTAGGAAGGAAGTTAGGAAGAAAGGAGAACAAGAGAAAGGAAGAAAAGGAAGGAAGGAAGGAAGGAAGGAAAGAGGAAGAGAGAGAGAGAGAAAAGAAAGGGAAAGAAAGGCAAGATAGAAAGTTAGAAGGAAGAAAGGAAGGAAGGAGAAAGAGAGAAAGAAAGAAAAAGAAAGAGAAAGAAAGGAAAGAAAAAGATGGAGAGAAAGAAAAAAGGGAGAGGAAGGAAGGAAGGAAAGAGGGGGAGAGAAAGAAAGTCAAGTTAGAAAGATGGATGGATGGATTGAAAGAAGGAAGAAAGAAAGGAAAGAAGGAAGTTAAGAAGGAAGTAAAAAGAGAGAAAGAAAAAAGAGAACGCGAAGAGAAAGGAAGGAAGGAAGGAGAGAGGAAGAAAGAAAGAAAGGCAAGAAAAAAGGGAGAGGAAGGAAGGAAGGAAGGAAGGAAAAAGGGGGAGAGAAAGAAAGTCAAGATAGAAAGATGGATGGATGGATGGATGGATTGAAAGAAGGAAGAAAGGAAGGAAGGAAGGAAAGAAAGAAAGAAGTTAGGAAGGAAGTAGAAAGAGAGAAAGAAAAAAGAGAAAGCAAAGAGAAAGGAAGGAAGGAGAGAGGAAGAGAGAAAGAAAGGCAAGATAGAGTGATAGGAAGAAGGCAGGAAGGCAGAAAGAAAAAGAAAGAAAGAAAGGAAGGAAGGAAGAAAGAAAGAAAGAAAGAAAGAAAGAAAGAAAGAAAGAAAGAAAGAAAGAGAAAGAAAGAAAGAAAGAAAGAAAGAAAATTCAATAGTTTTGTTGGTATTGAGGGGAAGAGTTTATCACATAGGCCATTTCTTTGGCTCTTTAAGGTCAGGACCCTTCGGAGAGCAAAGCTACGGAGAAAATGTCTCTTAGCGTTTTTTCTAACCCTTCGTACCCAAAACCATTTCCTTGGGTGTCCTTTCCCCAAGAGACCCCCCACTTCCTTGAGGAACCCTTGAAATCCTACCTGGATGGTGACAATCCTGGGCAGGGGCTGTCGCGTGTTTGCACCCCCTTCGATGGCGATGCCCAAGGTCGGGGCGCTCTTCGGCACCCGGATTAGATGCGAAGTTGGCTCCAGGAGTCCTGGCTGTAGAGAGACGGAGAAGAGGACAATATCAGTGGGAGAAGGAGCAAATTTAAAAGGGCAAGGCTGCCCTCTAGTGGAGAAACGTGGCCTTTGATTTCTGCCAAAATCGATGCTGTTTTTAACAAGGGCAAATCTTGTATAATAATGGCTATTAAAACGTGTAATTCACCGGATGGTGACATTTATTTGGCATAAATCACGAGGACGTGTTTCATCTTTGAGTTTTCATCCCCTTCTCCTTGCCTAAGGGAGAGATTGGGGTGGTGGTTAAAGCACCAGGCTAGAAACAGGGAGGCCCCGAGTTCTAATTTTGACTTGGGCAGAAAACTTAAGGCAAAACCTAAACCTAAACTCTATTCTATTCCATTCTTATTTTAATTTTTATTCTATTCCTTAATCTATTGCATTGCATTGCATTGCACTGCATTGCACTGCACTGCACTGCACTGCATTGCACTGCATTGCACTGCATTGCACTGCATTCCATTCCATTCCATTCCATTCCATTCCATATTCTATTCTATTCTATTCTATTCTATTCTATTCTATTCTATTCTATTCTATTCTATTCTATTCTATTCTATTCTATTCTATTCTATTCTATTCTAGTCCAGTCCAGTCCAGTCCAGTCCAGTCCAGTCCAGTCCATATTCTATTCTATTCTATTCTATTCTATTCTATTCTATTCTATTCTATTCTATTCCATTTCATTCCTTCTCTTATTCTATTCTATTCTATTCTATTCTATTCTATTCTATTCTATTCTATTCTATTCTATTCTTATTCTATTCCTTAATCTATTGCATTGCATTCTATTCTATTCTATTCTATTCTATTTTATTCTATTCCATTCCATTCCATTCCATTCCATTCCATTCCATTCCATTCCATTCCATATTCTATTCTATTCTATTCTATTCTATTCTATTCTATTCTATTCTATTCTAGTCCAGTCCAGTCCAGTCCAGTCCAGTCCAGTCCATATTCTATTCTATTCTATTCTATTCTATTCTATTCTATTCTATTCTATTCTATTCTATTCTATTCTATTCTATTCCATTTCATTCCTTCTATTCTATTCTATTCTATTCTATTCTATTCTATTCTACTCTACTCTATTCTACTCTACTCTAATATGGGGTGGGGGGTCCTGCAACTTTGCCTTTTGCTGGTGCTTTTGCCTGAGGGTTGCCTCACCGGTTTTGGTCCTGCTTCTACCGCTCTGCCCACTCTGGGGACCCCCCGGGGACTTCGTGCGGGTGGCAGGCCCTGCAGCCGCTGACTCCTCTCTCTGCTGGTGCTCAGCTCCGCTTCCCCCAGATCGACGCCGCTGTCTTCGCTCAGTGTCTGCCCGCTGTCTGAGAGCTGGGAGAGCGTGGAGGCTGGGATGGGAAACGGTGAGAGACAAGCTGTTAAGGAAGCAGGCAGAGCAGAGAAAGAAAGGGAAGTGTGCTGAGAACAGGATAACACGGTGTGGCTCAGGCTGTAAGAAGCCTGTTATTAAACACAGCTGCTTGCAATTACTGCAGGTTCAAGTCCCACCAGGCCCAAGGTTGACTCAGCCTTCCATCCTTTATAAGGTAGGTAAAATGAGGACCCAGATTGTTGGGGGGGCAATAAGTTGACTTTGTATATAAATATACAAATAGAATGAGACTATTGCCTTACACAATGTAAGCCGCCCTGAGTCTTCGGAGAAGGGCGGGATATAAATGTAAAAAAAAAATAACAGAGTTGGATTCTTACAGACCTCCAGTGATGGAGAACCCACAACTTCTGGAGGCAAGCCGTTCCACTGGTTAATTGATCTGGGATTTTAGGATAACAGAATCGGAAGGGACCTTGGAGGTCATGTAGTCCAACCCCCTGCTCAGGCAGGAAAGCCTAGACCATTTCAGACAAATGGCTGCCCAGTCTCTTCTTAAAAACCTCCAGTGAGGGAGCACCCACAACTTCTGAAGGCAAGGAATTCCACTGATTAATAGAATAGCGGAATTGGAAGGGGCCTTGGAGGTCATCCAGTCCAATCCCCTGCACAAACAGGAAACCCGATACCATTTCACACAAACGGTTGTCCAATCTCATATCCCAATGGTGCTTTTTTCAGGAGGCAACTGGGTGTTTTTTTTTTCTTTGAAGATGTTTTGCTTCTCATCCGAGACAGGATAGTGGAGCTGAAGAAGCTTCTTGGATGCAAAGCAAAACATCTTCAAAGGAAAAAAAAAAAAGGTCTTCATGAAAAAAGCACCTTTGGGACAACCATGACCTGGATGACTGAGAAGCTCTACAGACTTTTTGTCCTATCTCTTCTTGAAAACCTTTAGTGTTGGAGCATCCGCAATTTCTGGAGGCAAGCCGTTCCACTGATTAATTGGTCTCACTGTCAGGAAATTTCTCCTTAGTTCTAAGTTGCTTCTCTCCTTGATTAGTTTCCACCCATTGCTTCTTGTCCTGCCTTCAGGGGCTTTGGAGAATAGCTTGACTTCCTCTTCTTTGGGGCAACCCCTGAGATATTGGAAGACTGCTATCCTGTCTCTCCTAGTCCTTCTTTTCATAAGACTAGACACATACCAAATTCCTGCAACTGTTCTTTGTATGTTTTATCCTCCAGTCCCCTAATCATCTTGGTTGCTCTTCTCTGCACTCTTTCTATAGTCTTAACCTCATTTTTATATTGTAGCGACCAAAACTGGATGCAGGATTCCAAGGCTGGTCTCACCCAGGCCTTATAAAGTGGCATTAGCACTTTGTGTGATCTTGATTCCATCCCTCTGTTAATGCAGCCTAGGACGGATTGTACCATACAGCAGTGGCCAAAACCTTTTGGCAAAAGTATATTAAATAAATATTAAAGTGCATAAATAAATAAATTTGCGCACAACAGCTACGCATTTATTTATTTGGGTGAAAATACACAGCAGCTGCACTGGCTGTTATAGTCAACTCACCTCTCTTCTCACTGAATATGTTATCAAGAGCAAGTTCTTGCATGTCCCCTCCCACTTCACAGACTGTGCACAATCCATGTTAGATAAGAGAGAGGAAGGGAGGGAGGAAGAAAGAAAGAAATACAGAAAGAAATACAGGAAGGAAGGAAGGAAGGAAAAGAAAGAAAGAGAGAGAGAGAGAGAGAGAGAGAGAGAAAGAAAGAAAGAAAGAAAGAAAGAAAGAAAGAAAGAAAGAAAGAAAGAAAGAAAAGAGAGAGAGGATGGGTGGGTGGGTGGATCAGGAAGCAAGAAAGGAAGGAAGGAAGAGATGGAGGGAAGGAAGGAAGATAGGAAGAAAGGCAAAAAGAAAGGAAGGGAAGGAAGGAAGGAAGGAAAGAAAAAAGAAAGAAAGAAAGAAAAGGGAAGGAAGGAAGGAAGGAAAAGTAAGTTAGGGAAGGAAAGAAGGAAGGAAGGCAAAAAGAAAGTCAGGGAAGAAAGGAAGGAAAGAAAGAAAAAAGGAAGAGAAAGAAAGAAAAAAGAAAGTAAGTAAGTAAAGGAAGGAAAGAAGGAAGGAAGGCAGAAAGAGACAGGGAAGAAAGGAAAGAAGGAAGGAAGGCAGAAAGAGTCAGGGAAGGAAAGAAGGAAGGTAGAAAGGAAGAGTCAGAGAAGGAAGGAAGGAAGGCAGAAAGAGACAGGGAAGAAAGGAAAGAAGGAAGGAAGGAAGGTAGAAAGGAAGAGTCAGAGAAGGAAGGAAGGAAGAAAAAAAGAGGAAAAATCAGGGAAGCAAGGACGGAAGCAAGGAAGGAAGCAAGGAAGACAGGAAGGAAGGAAGGAAGGAAGGAAGGAAGGAAGGAAGGAGATGAAACAAAGAAGGATTTCAAAGAACCGAAGTGGTCACCTCTAACTTGAGGCAATGGCTTGACTTCATTCACATCCGGTTCGCTATTCGGCCGATGAACTTCCACCATGATAAAGTGCTGGGTGTTCCCCACTTCAGAACCGCCTTTTTCGCCGGGAGGGGAAGCAGCCGGGTGGGCGGGAAGAGGTGGGTGGGTAGGGGAGCTTGGGGCCGCGCCAGGCGTCTCAGGGGAAGGCTGTTTCAACCGGGCCGGTGACTGGATCCGAGGGAAAGGTAGCATGGGGTGCTGGTTGAGCGTCAGCAATCGGGCCTCCATGGGCTTCCTCGAAATGCGAGTCAGCGGAGAGATGGACGCGTAGATGGAGCTGGAGGTCGAGTCCTCCATGGAAGAGCCGGTGGTGGAGTTGGAGGCCAGGCTGTGGGTGTCCTTCTCGGAGAAGCTGGAAGATGGCATGGGGCTTGGAGGAGCCAAGAAGAACAGCCCCGACTGGGAAGATTCAATAGATCCCAAACCGGGTTTGTGCGCTTGGTCTGAAGGATCTGCCCACGGTTGAGAGGAAGGAGCTGGAGGTGAGGGCCTAAAAGCTGGAAGTTCTTCGTAGAAAGAGGAGACATCGTCCTAAAGAAAGGAGGGAGGGAGGAAAGAACATTCAGACATGGCCCCAAGAGCAGGAGAAGACCAGCTTGAAGGAGACGTCAAGGGTGGATGTTCCAACTGAGGGAAGGACCCTGCCGGAAACAAGCATGGATTCAGTTGAATATGAACTACTTCGATGGATGCAGGTCGTACAACGGCGCTACATATTTAAGCTCCAGCCAATGAGTAACTCTGGTTCAGTGACCGACTGTGAATTTAGTCACGTAGCATAACGAATCCCTAGCACTGATGATGTTACCTAGTCGGGTCATGAAACTTCTGCAAGAAAACCACCAAGCTCAGAGAGCACTGAAGACACCACAGTCCTCTTCCTCCTCCTCCTCCTCTCCACAAACCCCGCTTCCTTCTAGCACTGATGATGTGACCTAGTTTGGTAATGAAAGGTCTTCAAGAAAATTACAAGCTCAGAGAGCACCGAGGATCCTGCACTCCGCCTTCCCCTCCCCTCCCGCTCCTCCTCCTTTCCCCAAATTTCCTTCTAGCACTGATGAAGTTTATTTTATTTTATTTTATTTGCATTTATATCCCGCCCTTCTCCGAAGACTCAGGGCGGCTTACACTATGTCAAGCAATAGTCTTCATCCATTTGTATATTATATACAAAGTCAACTTATTGCCCCTAACAATCTGGGTCCTCATTTTACCTACCTTATAAAGGATGGAAGGCTGAGTCAACCTTGGGCCTGGTGGGGCTTGAACCTGCAGTAATTGCAAGCAGCTGCTGTTAATAACAGACTGTCTTAGCAGTCTGAGCCACCTAGTCCTCAAGGGATTGACAAGCTCAGTCTTAGCCACTGAGCCACCTAGTCCTCAAGGGTAGAGTTCCTTCTGCCTCCAGAAAGCTAAGAAAGCAAGCTGGGGATTTGGGAGATAACTTTCAAACAGAACTGACCTCCAGATTTGAATCGAAGCTAAGGGTCCGGAAACGCCCGACCTTCTTTCTGATTTCCTTCTGCTCTGGGTCCTCATTTTACCTACCTTATAAAGGATGGAAGGCTGAGTCAACCTTGGGCCTGGTGGGACTAGAACCTGCAGTAATTGCAGACAGCTGCTGTTAATAACAGACTGTCTTAGTAGTCTGAGCCACCAGAGGCCCCTAGTTATCTAGTTGGGTCATGAAACATCTGCAAGAAAACCACCAAGCTCAGGGAACACCAAGGACCCCACAGTCTTCCTCCTCCTCCTCCTCCTCCTCCTCCCTTCTAGCACCGATGTTACCTAATAGGGTCATGAAACGTCGGCAAGAAAACCACCCAGCCCAGGGAGCACCAAGGATCCCAACAGTCTTTTTCCTGGATCCTGCAGTCCTCCTCCTCCTCCTCCTCCTCTTCCTCCTCCCCTCCACCCATTACCTTCCAGCACTGATGATGTTACCTAGTTAGGTAATCAAATATCTGCAAGAAAACCACCAAACTCAGTCCTCCCCCTCTTCCTCCTCTCCACCCTCTTGCACTGACGGTGTTACCTAGCTGGGTTGTGAAATGTCTGCAGGAAAACCACCGAGAGCACCAAGGGCCCCACAGGTCCACCCCGAGCTACAAATATTCCCTTGTATCCCTTAAAGAATCCATGTCCCAGCGGGATACTAGAATTAAACATCGTTGTGATATGGGACGACGCCCACCTTTTCCGGTGGAGGAGAAAATACCACAAAGGATTAGAGAAACAGGAAGTATTTATTTAATTATTTGCGCAAATAGGCACAGACCTCCACTTGCGTGGAAAAAGAAAGTCTGAACCCCTGGCACCGCCCAAGCCTATACTTTTATAGCTTCAGATACAGAAAGTAGAAAGCAGGAAAACACGAAATGGTACATAATTGGTTTACAGTTAACATGTCTATATTTGGCGGTTAGCTTACACCTTAAGTCACCTTTCACGACACGAGACATCCTCTGACACGTGTCATTAGTCACCTCCAGTACCCTATTCTTGTTCAGAACATTTCAGGGTTAAAAAGTTAAGAAGTAAACAGTTACAATATGTAGAAATATTCCCCTAAGTTTGCAATACAAGCCTCAGTCAAGCAGGATAACTTCTGCTTTCACATAGAAGTAATTTTTCCATTAGCATTACAACATCCTTACAGAATCATATGAGCAGTAAAAGTACACACAGACCTTATTGGTATTTTAGGGTTGCATATATGTTGGGGTCCTTTATCAGTTGGGAAGTAATTCTGCTGCTTTAAGGAGCTGCAGAGACTCTGGTGACATAACATAACATAACATAACATAACAACAGAGTTGGAAGGGACCTTGGAGGCCTTCTAGTCCAACCCCCTGCCCAAGCAGGAAACCCTACACCATCTCAGTCAGATGGTTATCCAACATTTTCTTAAAAATTTCCAGTGTTGGAGCATTCACAACTTCTGCAGGCAAGTCGTTCCACTTATTAATGGTTCTAACCGTCAGGAAATTTCTCCTTAGTTCTAAGTTGCTTCTTTCTTTGATCAGTTTCCACCCATTGCTTCTTGTTCTACCCTCAGGTGCTTTGGAGAACAGCCCGACTCCCTCTTCTTTGTGGCAGCCCCTGAGATATTGGAACACAGCTATCATGTCTCCCCTAGTCCTTTTTGTTAAACTAGACATACCCAGTTCCTGCAACCGTTCTTCATACATCAATGGGATGTACCAGAAGGTCATCTACTCTCTGGCCCCTGCCACCCACTTACCTCCACTTCTTTTAGCAGAACAAAATGGTACAGTGGATGATGGGTGTTCATGCGAAGAAAGAAAGGCAACAATTTCATAGTTCAACATCACCCAGAACTATTCAAGCTTGGAGAGCAATCAGGTGGAGAACCCCTTGAGATAATGATCTCTTACCAGGGAGATGTCAGGTAAGGCATTGATCCTGCTTTGGCTTCCACTCCTATCGCCATCGGAAGAATTCTGGCAAGCAGGCGGAAAAAACAAGGAATGTGATATTAGAGAGGGATCCCATCCAACCCCAAACTGTTTCATTATGCAAAGCTCTTCTCCGTTCAGGACTGTCCCATCTCTCTCTCTCTAACAAAAGTTGGAGTAACCAACTTTGGAAATTGGACCCTTGACCTTGTATTTTGACTGATTGTCAGCAGCAAAAGGCACTGGAAATAGACACCATATTTCACTGTATGAAAGGTCCATACCATCACTCTTGTAAGATTAAATATTTTTTAATAGATTGCGAAGCTTAAGGAACCAGGAAAACTGCACACAAAGATCACACAAAGCCCAGGCGCCAGCAGCTATTTATTCATTCTCTCTCTCTCTCTCTCTCTCCTATCCTATCCATCCATTTATCTATCTACCCAGCTATTTATTATTTATCTATAATTTATCATTTATCATCTACCTATGCTCCATTCCTGTATCTATCCATCCATCTATTCCACTCTCTCTCTGCCTGCCTGCCTCCTGCCTACCTACTCTATCTATCTATCTATCTATCTATCTATCTATCTATCTATCTATCTATCTATCTATCTATCTATCTATCTATCTACCTACCTACCTACTTACCTACCTCTCTACCTACCTCTCTACCTGCCTACCTATCATCCATCTATCTGTCTGTCTGTCTGTCTGTCTATCTATATCTATCTCTTACTAAGTATCTCAATCCATCCTTCTCTCTCTCTCTCTCCCTCTCTCTCTCTCCGTCTCTTTCTCCCTCCCTCCCTCCCCCCCTCCTCTCCTCTCCTCTCTTCTCTTATCACTCTGGCCATTTCATAACAAAGGCAACTGTCAAATCCCTACTCCTCACCCACCACATCTTTTCTTCTCCCTTCAAAGTCCTTTCTTCTAACTCAAATCTCCTTGCCTGGCTTCTCGCCTAAGTTGCAACCAATCTCTACTTGATGCACAAGGGGGCAGTCGATCACAGGTTTCCCCCAAAAAATCCGAGAAACCTCGGGAAGAATTGGAAAGAAAAAGAAAGAAGGAAGGAAGGAAGGAAGGAAGGAAGGAGGGAGGGAGGGAGGGAGGGAAGGAAGGAAGGGAAGGAAGGAAGGAAGGAAGGAAGGAAGGGAAAGAAGGAAGGAAGGAAGGAAAGAAAAGGAGGGAGGGAGGGAGGAAAAAGATTAGGAAGGAAAGAAGGAAGGAAGGAAGGAAGAAAAAGAAAGAAAGAAAGAAAGAAAGAAAGAAAGAAAGTAGGAGGGAGGAAGGAAGGAAGGAAGGAAGAAAAAGAAAGAAAGAAAGAAAGAAAGAAAGTAGGAGGGAGGAAGGAAGGGGAAGGGAAAAGAGATTAGGAAGGAAGGAACAAAGGAAGGAAGGATGGAAGGGAGAGAGAAAGAACGAAAGAATGAACGAAAGAAAGACAGACCACCCTGCCACTTTCCCCCCCATTATGGCTGGCTCCATTTTTAAAGCCAATTTGGGAAGCAACGATCCTCCGTGATTAGCCTGAGCAGTTTTCAATTAGTACAAAGCACAATTAACCCCCTGCTAATAAAACACGACAGCGATTGGAGAAATCCTTAAGCGGAAGGTGACACAGGAGCCAGGCTGGGCTAGCAGGTTCCTGTTTGACAAGACTTGGAGAGCAAGAAGCAAAACGGAAAGGAATTTGTTTTTTTCCAGGCCATGATCAACCATCAGTAGCAAAACGGTGCGCCGAATGAAATTCGGTCAAACGGGAAGCTACCCTGTATGGAAACCAAAACACGGCAGGAAACGATTGGCCCCAAATTGGAAGCAACCTGCAGGAACCTGTTCCATTTTTTTTCTACCTCTCCCTCTTTTTTTAAAAAAATAAATAAATAATTTTTGACGTTTCAGATTATTGGACAGATACGAGAATGCCTCCGAATCCCATCCGAAGGTGCATTTCTTCTTAATGAAACTTAAACGACGCTGCATAATTAAACAAAATTAAAAATTAAAAACAACACTTAAATGCTTAAGTGCGTTTCAGGGAGAAAGGAAAGCCACGTTCATAAATTTAGAGGCAGCTTCCCTGTGGCTCTCGTTACTGGAAGCCAACCTCGCAATTTACCAACTTCTTCCATTTGTTATGGATTGATGGATTATGTACTTACAAATTCCATTTTTTAAAAACAGCTTATTTATACATTTTCAGTTTACGTACATACTGTTAAGTGCTTTGCGAACAGCGTGTTCTCTGGATCCATTTGCTTACATAATAATACTTTCCCAGCTCTTAATTTCTACCTCTATTATTCAACCATTTGTAGAACAGGTCGCATGTTCGAAAATACTCTGTATCTTTTTTTTTTTTTTAATCTTTAAAGTCATGTTGCGGTCCGCCAGCAGCCTGCGGAGCTGGCAACGGAGTTGGACAGTGATGAGGATGAGGAAGAGCATGGGCCAATCCTGGAGGCTGGGGAAGGCCCGGATGAGGGCTCTGCGTCAGAGGCAGAAGTGGGGCCGGGGCCATTGGGGAGTGAGGTGCGGACTCCGGAGCCTCCAGAGGCTGACAATAGTGAGGCAGAGGAACAGGAGGAGCCTGTTCCTAATGCATGCATGAGAAGAGCTGCCAGAAGGCAAGAGCAGCTAAAGCAAAGAGGATGACTCAGGAGTAGGGCCAAGAGATGATTGGCCCCTCCCATAAGGCTTAAAAGACCAGCAACAGTGTTTGGGCTCTTTGCTGGAAAACAACATTGATAGCTTTGTCTTGTTAATACAATTGAGCGAGTCCAGAAGTATTTCACGAGAAGAGTCCTCCACTCCTCTGCTTGCAACAGAATACCTTATATAAAATATATTGATATTGATATTGTTTCCTGATTGCTTATTTGTACTTTATGACTATCATTAAGTGTTGTATCTTAGAATTCTTGATGATCTTTTCTTTTATGTACACTGAGAGCATATGCACCAGTACAAATTCCTTGGGTGTCCAATCACACTTGGCCAATAAAAATTCTATTATTCTATTCTATTCTGTTCTGTTCTGTTCTGTTCTGTTCTGTTCTGTTCTGTTCTATTTTATTCTTCTATTCTGCCACCAGGATTGAAATTTTGGGCTTAGACAATTTAGAACTACGCCGCCTTCAGTCTGACCTAAGCGTAGTACACAAAATTATCTGCTACAACGTCCTACCTGTCAATGACTACTTCAGCTTCAATCTCAATAATACACGAGCACACAATACATACAAACTTAAGGTAAACTGCTCCAAACTTGATTGCAGAAAATACAACTTCAGCAACCGAATGGTCAATGCCTATTCTATTCTATTCTGTTCTGTTCTGTTCTATTCTATTCTTCTATTCTTGAATTGGATTGAAATTTTGGATTGAAATTTTGGGCTTAGAGAATTTAGAACTACGCCGCCTTCAGTCTGACCCAAGCGTAGTACACAAAATTATCTGCTACAACGTCCTACCTGTCAATGACTACTTCAGCTTCAACCGCAATAATACACGAGCACACAATACATACAAACTTAAGGTAAACTGCTCCAAACTTGATTGCAGAAAATACAACTTCAGCAACCGAATGGTCAATGCCTGGAATGGACTACCCGACTCTGGTTTCTTCCCCAAAACCCCCAAAACTTTAACCTTAGACTGGCTATTCTATTCTATTCTATTCTATTCTATTCTATTCTATTCTATTCTATTCTATTCTATTCTATTCTATTCTATTCTATTCCCATTCCCATTCCCTTTTCTATTCTATTCTATTCTATTCTATTCTATTCTATTCTATTCTATTCTATTCTATTCTATTCTATTCTATTCCATTCTATTCTACTGTGGACCTCACCCCATTCCTTAGAGGTCTGCAAGGAGCATGCATAAGCACACCAATCTTCCTACCGTCTCTATCCTACTGTCCCCATTTAATTCGTATCCTTATCCCGTATTCATAATCATGTGTATACTTGTATCTGTTATCTTATAGGTGTTTGACAAATAAAAATAAATAAGTAAGTAAAAATAAATAAAACACACCCAAAAAAATCCCCCCTGCGGAAATTGCTTACCTCCATCAAATCAATCAGCCACAAAAGCCTCTCCTGGCCACGTGGGTTGAGTTGACGTGGACACAGCATGCAATGGATGGAAAAGATATAGAGGAAGAAATAGGTTAGAAGCTTAAAAAAAAATGAAAATAGCAATCTAAGCAAAACCCCAGGCAGAGCGATATCCTTTCTCCCCCTCCCCCCCACACCACACGGACCTCCTCACCCTTTGATGAAAGTGAATTGACTTTCAAAACGGGTTCTCGAGGGAGAAAGTTGAGCACTGAAATGTGACAGGTCTCGTATTTATTGGATCACAAGTTGGCCGAGCTCTCCCTGGAGAAAGCCATTCCTTCCACTGAAGACCCATAGATTGCACAGGTCGGAAGGAGGGCTGAGAAAATATCTACAGACCCCCGCACGTCCTGGACATAAACTGTTTCAACTCCGCCCCTCGGGATGGCGCTATAAGGCATCGCACGCCAAAACAAGCCGACACAGAGGCGGGTTTTTTCCCCTCGTGCCACCGCTCTGCTGAAGACCAAATCTTCGCAGTAGTGTTTTATGTCTATTTATCCATGTTGTATGGCAGTGGTATTTTTATTATCCTTCTTATCGTTTTCTTTGTTACTCCCGTTTATTGGTCTTACTATTATTATTCTATTATTTTGCATGTATGCTGCTTCTGTCCCAGAGACAAATTCTCTTCTCTTCTCTTTTCCCTTCCCTTCCCTTCCCTTCTCTCTTCTCCTCTCCTCCCTTCCCTTCCCTCCTCTCTTCCCCCTCCCTTCCTCTCTCGTCTCCTCTCCCCTTCTTCCCTCTCTCCCTCCTTTCCTTCCTTCCTTCCTTCCATCCATCCTTCCTTCTTTTCCTCTCCTCTCCTCTCCTCTCCTCTCCCGTCCTTCCTTCCTTCCTTCCTTCTCCACTCCACCTCTACCCTTCCTTCTTCCTTCCTTCCTTCCTCTCCTCTCCTGCCCTCCCTCCCTCCTCCTCTCCTCCCTTCCTTCTCCTCTCCTCTCCTCTCCCTCCTCCCTCCCTCCCTCCTCCTCTCCTCTCTCTCCTCTCCTCCCGTCACTAACCACCTTTGACTTAAACAGCCACAGGTTTTCAAACTGTTCGAGCTGGTTTTACACGGCTGAGTTGGCTGTCAACCCAAGAAAGAGCGATTGGATTTCAGTTTCTTTTAGCAGATCGATCGGGTTTGGCCTTTGCCTGCCTGTTTGTCCCACAAGGCGGAAGCTGCTTGGCAGAAAGGCAGGAGGGAGAAACTGTATCGAAGGATGCCTCTGCAGGGCAAACTGGCGAGAAATTATTGAACTTCGCCTTCTGCTCGCTTTCCCCCAAGACCTTTAGACATGGTTCTGTTGTCCCCAAAACTGGGCTCTTGCTTGGTGTCGAAACCGATAAGTCACCGGACACAAGGTGTGATACAAAATTATACTTTTATTTTGGTACCAAGATATAAGGACCCTGGTTCGAAAAGCTAACCAAGGGCCTTGAGCAAGGTCAAACAACCATTCTTATAGTCAAAAGGTGGTCCCATACACCCCTTTGCCCTTCCCCTAATAACGCATGCGTAACATATAATATTGATTGGTTAATTGATATACAACCTCCTAAAAGTCCTCCACTTCTTATGCTAATAGCTATTGCATCACCTGTTGTTCACTCAAGCCATGGGCTTCCTTGCCAGCTATGTGGTTTTTGGGGTTCTTCTTACAAGTGAGCTATTCTTATTCCTAATATCTTGGCTAGTGGTTTTCTAACAGGTAAGGTGCTAACTTCTGTCTTGCTATGACTGTGCAGCCCCCCCTTCCTATTGCAGAGCAGAATAAAAGAACAAACAGTTTTGTCTCAAGGCAGCACCCCCTCCCGCACAACCCCTCGACCCCCGCCTCCTTCTGCAGTGAGAGAAGACAGGAAAGAGCAAAGCTTTTATCTGTTTGTCGTAAGGTGAAGAAATGAAGATCGGAGAAAATTGTTTTTTCAGGATTCCTATTCTTCACTCTCGCGTCCATTCCATCCATACCTGGGTCCAGTGGTGGGATTAAAATAATTGAACAACCGGTTTTCTGCCTTAATGACCAGCTGGGTAGGCGTGGCTCGGTGGTCACGTGACTGTGTGGGTGTGGCCAGCTCAACATCATTCACATCAATAGGTGCTTCGCCTTAGCGGTTACAATGTAATAAGGGTTAAGCCGAGAGGCAGTTTCTGTAAGCAGGGCAATAAAGATTAGGCTAGAAACAACACCCGAATGTTTCCTTCCTGCCTTCCTTACAGGATTAGCCCTGTAAAGTGGAAAAAACCAAAATAAGATTTCTTCCAACAACTGGTTCTCCGAACTGCTTAGAAAGTTAACAACCGGTTCTCCCGGATAGGTGCGAACCGGCTGAATCCCACCACTGCCTGGGTCCTATCTCCACATGTGACCCTTCCTCTGATCCCCAGGGCCTCATCTGTACATACATTCCATCATCTGATCCTTCAGTTCCTTCAGAAAAACCAGTGGGCCTCTCATCCAAGTTGAATCAAAGAGCATGTTTGTCGATGAAGTAGGACATTAACAGGGAGGGGCTCATTTCCACACAGTTCGCGCGGGGTGTGTGTGCTTCTAACTTGAATAGCCATCAACGTAAAAGGAAGACTAATTTAGGACAGGTAATTGCATCGTGACAGCGGACCGGAGACAAGAGCAGAACATCTTAAAAAAAACAAAAAAAACAAAAAACGATCCGCTTCTTCTCGTGGGTGAATTTTCCCAGGTCGGCGTGGGAAAACACAAACGGATATTTAAAAAGTCCTTCGGTTTTGCTCATTAAGAACCTTCCTAGCTGCTTTTGTTACTTGGCAGCCAAAAAAAGGAGGAGTGTGTGTGTATGTATGTATGTGTGTGTGTGTGTGTGTGTGTGTGTGTGTGTGTGTGTATATATATATATATATATATATATATGTATGTATGTATGTATGTATGTATGTATGTATGTAGGTATGTATGTATGTATGTATGTAGGTAGGTAGGTCTTTGGTTATTTGGGTTTTCTCCCGCGTAAAATTGGAAGTGTCTTGGCGACTTTTCGACGAAGTCTCATTCGTCATCTTCAGGCTTCAGCTTCGTGAAGCGGCAATCACACATTGCTCCCAGAAGCACGAAGCTGAAACCTCCTGCTTCAAACAGGAAACCCGATACCATTTCAGACAAACGGTTGTCCAGTCTCTTCTTAAAAACCTCCAGTGATGCAGCACCCAAAACGTCTAGAGGCAAGCCGTTCCCCTGGTTAATTGTTCTCACAGTCATGAAATTTCTCCTTAGTTCTAGGTTGCTTCTCTCCTTGATTAGTTTCCATCCATTGCTTCTTGTCCTGCCTTCATGTGCTTTGGGGAATAGGTTGACCCCCCCATCTTCTTCATGGAACCACCTTAGCAAACATTTTTCTAACATTAAGAGCCCTGGTGGCGCAGTGGTGAGAATGCAGTACTGCAGGTTAATTCTGCCCACTGCCAGCAGTTCAATCCTGATTGCTTTAAGTCAGTCTTCCATTCTTCCAAGGTTGGTAAAATGAAGACACAGATGGTTGAGGGCCATAGACTGACTCTGTAAACCGCTTAGAGAGGGCCTGTAAAGCACTGTGAAGCGGTATATAAGTGCTATTGCTTCCTTCCTTCCTTCCCCTTCCTTCTTTCTCTCCCTCTCTTTTCTCCTTCCTTCCTTCCTTCCTTCCTTCCTTCCTTCCTTCCTTCCTTCCTTCCTTCCTTCCTTCTTCCTTCCTTCCCTCCCTCCCTCGCCATGGTGGCGCAGTAGTTAGAATGCAGTACTGCAGGCTAATTCTGCCGACTGCCAGCAGTTCGATCCTGACTGGCTCAAGTCAGCCTTTCATGCTTCCAAGGTTGGTAAAATGAAGACACAGATGGTTGAGGGCTATAGACTGACTCTGTAAACCGCTTAGAGAGAGCCTGTAAAGCCCTGTGAAGCAGTATATAAGTCTAAGTGCTATTCCTTCCTTCCTTCCTTCCTTCCTTCCTTCCTTCCTTCCTTCCTTCCTTCCTTCCTTCCTTCCTTCCTTCCTTCCTTCCTTCCTTCCTTCCTTCCTTCCTTCCTTCCTTCCTTCCTTCCCCTTCCTTCCTTCTTTCTCTCCCTCTCTTTTCTCCTTCCTTCCTTCCTCCTTCCTTCCCTCCCTCCCTCCCTCCCTCACCATGGTGGCGCAGTGGTTAGAATGCAGTACTGCAGGCTAATTCTGCCGACTGCCAGCAGTTCGATCCTGACTGGCTCAAGTCAGCCTTTCAAGCTTCCGAGGTTGGTAAAACGAGGACCCAGATTGTTGGGGCCCCCAGACTGACTCTGTAAACCACTTAGAGACGGCCCGTAAAGCACTGTGAAGCGGTACATAAGCCTAAATGCTATTGCTGTTCAAAGGACTCCCTTCATAGTTGCCTTGAATACCCAACCTCTTCCGCTGTGGTTCAGGCATTCAGCAACCTGCTTTGTCAAACAGCCTTTCTCTTACTGAGCCTGCTAATGAGGCTTTGATGAAAGGTGTTTTTATTACCAGCAAATTGATTTCCTGGCCCTGAAGGGCTGCCCGTTTAAAAAAAGCGATCACGCTAACTTCATTTGGCAGGGAGGTGGGGAGGGGAGAGAGATGGGAGAAGACATGATGCCAGCAGAGGAAGAGCCAGGTGTCTTCTTGATTTCCTGGACATTTCCCCTTTTATAATTCCTTCTCCCAGTGGCTTTTACCCAGGCTGTTCTCAAATGTGGTTGATTTTTTTTTTTTTTACCCCTGTACTTGGAAGAAAAATCTTTGGAACGTGGGAAAGAAGTGATTGGCCAGGGGAAAATAAACAGTATTTTTTCTATGCTGCTTCTGCTCTCTAAAACTCCTTTCCTTGAGGGGGAAAAAATTATATATAGAATAGAATAACAGCGTTGGAAGGGACCTTGGAGGTCTTCCAGTCCAACCCTTAGGCGGGAAACCCTACACCACTTCAGACAAATGGTTATCCAACATCTTCTTAAAAACTTCCAGTGTTGGAGCATCCACAACTTCTGGAGGCAAGTTGTTCCACTGATGAATTGCTCTCACTATGTAGTAGCTTTAAAATGTAAAGCTATTATATTACAAAATGAAATTCAAGGATGAAAAAAGTAAGGTTCTACATTTAGGCAAGAAAAACAAACGGTCACTAAGCCAGGGGTGCTATTCAGCAGGTTCTGATAGGTTCTGGAGAACCGGTAGCAGAAATTTTGAGTAGTTCAGAGAGCCAGCAATGGAGATTTTACGGTACCCTTCCCCTGGAGTGGGGAGGGAATAGAGATTTTACAGTACCCTTCCCCTGGAGTGGGGAGGGAATGGAGATTTTACAGTATCCTTCCCCTGGAGTGGAGAGGGAATGGAGATTTTACAGTATCCTTCCCCTGGAGTGGGGAGGGAATGGAGATTTTACAGTATCCTTCCCCTGGAGTGGAGAGGGAATGGAGATTTTGCAGTATCCTTCCCCTGGAGTGGGGAGGGAATGGAGATTTTACAGTACCCTTCCCCTGGAGTGGAGAGGGAATGGAGATTTTACAGTACCCTTCCCCTGGAGTGGAGAGGGAATGGAGATTTTGCAGTATCCTTTCCCTGGAGTGGGAAGGGAATGGAGATTTTACAGTATCCTTCCCCTGGAGTGGAGAGAAGGGAATGGGGATTTTGCAGTATCCTTCCCCTGGAGTGGGAGGAATGGAGATTTTACAGTACCCTTCCCTGGAGTGGAGAGGGAATGGAGATTTTACAGTACCTTCCCTGGAGTGGAGAGGAATGGAGATTTTGCAGTATCCTTCTCCTCCTCCCCCTCCTCCTCCTTCCACAAACTCCACTGTCTCCTAGCACTGATGAGGTTACCTATTTGGGTAATGAAATGTCTGAAAGAAAACCACCAATCTCAGAGAATACCAAAGAATGCATCCTCTTCTTTCTCCTCCTCCTCCTCCTCCTCCCTCCATAAACTCCACTGTTTTCTAGCACTGATGAGGTTACCTAGTTGGGTAATGAAACGTCTCCAAGAAAACCACCAAGCTCAGAGAGTAGCAACAGTCCTCCTCCTCCTCCTTTCCACAAACCCCACTCCCTACTGCCACAGATGATGAATGCTCAGGATGGAATGCTGGAGTGATATTTTGCATCTGAAGCCCTTCTGGGCACATTTCACCTATAAACAAGGCAAGATCCATGAAAATTGCATAGCAACGATTTCTGATTCCATATTTCAAATTGGGGTGGTGCTGCCTCTTTGCCCTCCAGGAAGCAGCCCCTCCTTCCCGCCAGGGACTCCAGACTCCATTCCACCACACTAACCTTGGCCTGGGTGTTGAGCAGTTCAAAGAGAGCTGGCAGTTTCTTTATTGCCATTTGCCTACAGACAGAATCTTGCCAGATTAAGAACCAAAAGCGACACATGAAGATACCTCTTGGTGATTTCTGCATTGGTGTTCACCTACAGACAGAATCTTGCCAGACTAAAGTAACTATCTGCATAACTATAGACAAACTCTGTGAACTCCTAGAGAGGGACCGTCACAACCCTTTTCCTGTCTACCACAAATCCCTATCTCTACTGCCTCTTTGCCCTCTGGGAAGCAGCCCTTTCGTGGAATCCAGACTCCATTCCACCATACTAACCTTGGCATGGGTGTTGAGCAGTTCAAAGAGAGCTGGCAGTTTCTTTATTGCCGTTTGCCTACAGACAGAATCTTGCCAGACTAAGAACCAAGAGCAACACATGAAGATACTTCTTGGCAGTTTCTGTATTGCTCTCCACCTACAGACAGAATCTTGACAGACTAAAGTAATCCAGACTCCATTCCACGCACTAACCTTGGCATGGGTGTTGAGCAGTTCAAAGAGAGCCATGATGAGGGAGTCAATTGAGATGTTCTTCTCCTTATATTCATCCAGGTAGTAGGCCATGGTGGTCCTCTCGGGTTCATTCAGGAGGTGGCGTGCGTGTTCCTCCAGCATCACTCGGTTTTGGTTCACCAGGCTACTCAATGTTACTTGAGATCCCGTAAGACCTTTATAAAAAGATGGCTAGGAAGAAAGGAACACAGAGCAGCTTTGGAGAATTAATTAGGATTAGACAATCCGTAGCCTATTAATTAATGAACATTCTGCGCAAGTGGCCCTCGTAATAAATACTGACAGAGAAAGGAGGCTGGCTAATAGATGATGAAGCACACAATTATAAGGAGAGGAATATGGTCAATTTAAGGGATTTATAAGTGCTCGTATTTTCAGAATGACATTCACCAAAGCAATATATTGCAGGAATAACATTATTTTAGGCATTAAGCAGAGGAGCCTTCTTTAGAATAAAATATCGGCTTCTTCTAAGGGGACGTGATGGCTCAGTGGCTAAGACACTGAGCTTGTTGATCGGAAGGTTGGCAGTTCAGCGGTTTGAATCCCTAGTGCCACGTAACGAGGTGAGCTCCTGTGACTTGTCCCACCTTCTACCAACTTAGCAGTTCGAAAGCATGTAAAAAATGCAAGTAGAAAAATAGGGACCACCTTTGGTGGGAAGGGAACAGCGTTCCGTGTGCCTTTGGCATTGAGTCATGCCGGCCACATGACCACGGAGATGTCTTCGGACAGCGCTGGCTCTTCGGCTTTGAAACGGAGATGAGCACCGCCCCCTAGAGTCGGGAATGACTAGCACATATATGTGAGGGGAACCTTTACCTTTACCTTTACTGCCTTCTTGTTTTACTGCCCATGAATGCAAGTGGTTTTCTTAAACACGTCTTGGGCCACGCACATGTCCTTGTCTGTTTAGCTAGAAATTGGTTTTTGTTTGTTTGTTTGTTTAAGTAGATTTCTTGATAATTGTTGTCTTTTAATTAGAGATGTTACGGATTCCGTTTGAAATCTGCTGTAGGCAAAACATCAAAGTGCCTTGGGCTCTTCTAAGTAAGAGGTTTAGTATTCTGTGTGTAAGAGAAGAGCAGGCGGAGCTGGGGGAGGCGGAGTTAAGCACGTCATCAGCTTAGAATCGTTGCGTGCCCACAAGCATGTCCAACCTTTGCCGAATTCCGTTGACCCTTTTTTTTTTCCAGGGCAAAATTTTTTATTTTCCATAATAATTCCCACAATTTGACCAGTGTACAATACAATCACTTATCCAACAATCGATCCTATACTCAAATTATACTCAATCAGGGCTGCTCCACCGCCACTCCCTCCCTTAATCCTTTCTACCCTTCTCATCCTTCTTCGACTTTCCCCACCATCCTTCTCCTCGCTTTCCTACTTCCCCTCCTCTTTCCCACTTCTCATTTCCATCCTTTCTAATCCTCTATCTTCTCCTTCTTCTTCTCCTCCTATCCTTTCTTCTCCCTCCCTTCTTTCCTACCTACCTACCTGCCTACCTACTGTCTTCCTTCTTTACTCCTCTTTCCTTACCCTTTCCCTTCGGGAGTGGTTACCGAGCAGTCCCGACTTTACACCATTCCAACTTGTTTAATTCTACCATTATTCCTGTACAATGGCAATCAATCAATTTATAATCTCCCCTCCCCCCACATTTCCTCCCTCCCCCCCCCCCCCCGAGACTTCCCAGAACAGAATACAGGGTATTGTAACTAACAAACATAATCTAAAATATAACATAAAACATATTCCATTTCACACCATCACACCATCACACTATCAATTCCCTGAATTCCGTTGACCCTTATCTTTCACCAATTTAGCATTGAACATTAGTTGACCAGATTCCTGGGTATAGCTTGAATAAATTGTCTATGCTGCACCCTTACAAATGGTACTGATTTTTTTTTATGCCTGACGCTGTGTTACAAAAATTAAGTTTCTAGAAGTGACGATTGTGCTTTCAGGTGTGTGTGTGTGTCCACGCATGCCCAAATACAACTTTCCATCTCACAAGGTCGCCCAAAATAAGGTCTACAGAAAACCGAGAAGGCTAGCAAATGGAAGAATTCCATGTGTTGTGTCGGTCAACAATTAATTCCTCTAGAAACCAGAATGCAAGACTAAATCGAAATGCCAAATCGGGTTTCAAGCAAATAAAAAAGAGGGAGCGGAAATGCAGGGGTTTTTCCAGATGTTGCTTGAATGGGCAATCCCTCTCTTCCCAGGCCAAGCTACCTGGGGCTATCGGGAATGTGTTTTTAAGAAACATCTGGAGGTCAAATATGTATTCAGGGGAGTGCCAGGTTATTATTATTTTTTTCCTTCCTTAGAGCATTTCAGCTGTATTTCAAATGTTCAAACATTTCATTACCTGCTAAGGCTTATGAATGCTGATGGAAACACATTCAGCTTTAACCTTGACACCTTGGCATTCTTCCTTTCCAGTAATTTCTCAAGCACAGAGAAACCTGGATTTGGAAAAAGGACGGGGTGGTGGGCGCGCATCGGAACGGAACGGAGCGGCTGCCCGTTACCGCTGGAAGCATTGATTGGAAGGTAGCCCTTATTTTAGAAGAATCAGCCTGATTACTCTGCGGAGGGTGAAACGCCTGCCCGCCTGCGGGTTGTCAGCCTGAGGGATAATCACGGAAGGGAAACGATGACTCACACGTCTCCCGTGGGCTTCGGAAGGAACCTTCTGGCTTCTAGGAGGAAGGTTCTGATGGCGTATGGATTGGCCATGAGAACGTAAGAGGGGCTTGCTGGATCTGTCCACGGTCACTTTCACCCAGCATTTGGTTTCCAAAGTGACTAAGTGAGGGCCATGGGATGCTTGTCAATAGACAATAGAGAGCTTCTCCTTCTCCTCTATTCTTCTATTCTTCTTCTCCTTCTCTTCCTCCTCCTTCTCCTCCTCTATTCTCGTTCCTCTATTCTTCCACCATTCTCCATCTCTTCCTTCTCCTTCTCTTCTTCTTATATTCTCCTCCTTCTCTTCCTTTTCCTTCTCCTCCTCTATTCTCCTTCCTCTAGTCTTCCTTCATTCTCCATCTCTTCCTTCTCCTATTATTCCTCCACTCCTCCAATCTTCATTTTCCTCCTCTTCCTCTTCCTCCACCTCCTCTGTCTCTATTCTCCCCTTTCTCTTCCTTCTCCTTCTCCTCTACTATTCTTCCTCCATTCTCTTCTTCCTCCTTCTCCTCCTCTATTCTTCTTATAGTTTCCTCCTTCTCCTTCTCCTCTATTCTTCATTTTCCTCCTCCTCCTCTATTCTTCTATTCTCCTCCTTCTTTTCCTCCTCCTCCTCTCTTCTTCTTCCTCTTGTCTTCCTCCCTTCTCTATCTCTTCCTCCTCCTCCTCCTCCTCTATTCTTCTTATATTCTTCTCTATTCTTCCTCCATTCTCCACCTCTTCTTCTTTCTCCTTCTTTTCTATTCTCCCCCCCTCCTCCTCCTCCTCTATTCTTCCTCCACCTTCTCCTTCTTCCTCCATTCTCTTCCCTTCTGTTCGTCCCTCTGCAACTGGCATTAAAAGGGATGAAGATAATGGGGAATCTTCAAGATTAACCCTTCATACTGTAGGCCTGTCCCCCATGGATTTTTCCCGGGCCCTTTGAAATTCTGTAGGAAGAAAGCCGTAAAATGCTACTCTGTTTGGGTCCACAATAAAAAGGCTACTTCATGCTCCTTCTTCCCAGTTGTCACCCTGCTGAGTTGTATAGATTAGTTCTTCCCTTCCGGTGCCACTTTCCTACGCACTGCAGCCTCCGATGCTTCACCTAGTGTCGAGAGTCAGACTCGTCTTTGGGATCAATTGTCCTTTGAAGAGTTTCATTGCACATACCGCCGAGAGTAAAAAGCACAAATTGGTTCTGAATTTTGGCCCAATTGAATTTCTGCTGTTTGCCTCTTTAAGGCTTGTTCCTGAAATTGCTTGCTCTCATCTCCCTAGTTTGGAGAGCCCTCAATATCCTGAAGGACTCTTAGGGGAAGAAACCTTAACCTGGCATCTCCTTGAGTACGGAATAATAATTGGCTTTCTGGAGTCAGAATGGGGGATCGTTCATAACACTGTGTAACTGCAACTAATCTCTATATGCCTCTAGATAAAGCTCTATCTGTTTTACAGATGTTGGGAGGGACCTCGTAGGTCATCTAGTCCAACTCCCCACCCAAGTCGGAGACTGTACACCATTGCTGACAGTCTCTTCTTGAAAGCCTCCAGGGATGAAGCTCCCACAACTTCTGAAGGCAACTTCTGTTCCACGGGTTGATTGTTCTCACTGTTAGAAAATTTCTCCTTATTTCCAGGTTGAATCCCTCCGTGTTCAGTTTTCCATCCATTATTCCTTTTGTGGCCTTCGGGTGCTTTAGAACAGCGGTCACCAACTGGCGGTCTATGGACCACTGGTGGTCCGCAGAAAAATTATTTGCATTTTTTATATTGCACTAAATCGGGGGTCCTCAAACTATGGCCCCTGCGACAGATATGTGCAATGAACGTTTGTGTTGCTAAGAGAGTCTCCCCTTTTGGGGTCTTTTTGTGTGGGTCAGGGGGTGGGGAAGAAATTCCGACTAGGGGTCTGCTTCAGCCTCCTGGTGCAGGGCTTTGGGCGAAGGCTGGAAGGAAGTGCCGCTGATGGCAAAGAGCCAGAGGGCCTTGTTCCAGTGGGACTGCATCATGGCCTGGAACTGGCTGACCATCTCAGTCCGCTGAGCCTCCAGGTGCCGGTACCTGGCCTTGCACTCCTTCAGGTCTTCCCTCTCCTTGGAAAGCCTATGCTCCTAGTCCTCAGTGAGGTGCTTCTACTGAGCCTCCTTCTTGGTCTGATCGAATTTGAACTGAGCTGTTTTGCCAACTCTTTCTCATGGTGGCTGCTTAGCTCCAACAACTGCTTCCTGTTGGGACTCTAAAGAGCCCGGGTGGGGAGGCAAGGAGTGGCTGGGAGGGGAGGGGCGAGTAGAGGCCGGCAAGAAACCCCTGGATGTGAGTGACATCAAGTTGGTCATGCCCACCCAGTCACATGACCACCTAGCCATGCCCACCCAGCTGGTCATTAGGCAGTTTGTATTAGTGATCCGCGGAATTTAAAATTATGAATTTAGTGATCCCTGAGGTCCGAAAGGTTGGTGACCCCTGCTTTAGAAAAGAGCTTGACCCTCTACTCTCTGTGGCAGCCCCTCAAATATTGGAAGACTGCTATCATGTCTCCCCTGGTCCTTCTCTTCACTAGATTAGCCATGCCCGGTTCTTGCAACCGTTCATTGTATATTTTAGCCTCCAGTCCCCGAATCATCCTGGTTGCTCTTCTCTGCACTTTTTCTAGAGTCTCAATGTCTTTTTTATAGTGCGGTGACCAAAACTAGATGCAGTACTCTAGGTGTGGTCTTACTAAGGCTTTTTAGTACTTCCCTTGATCTTGATTGTATCCCTCTGTTACTGCAATTTAGGATCTCATTGGCTTTTTTGGATGCCGCTGCACGCTGCTGGCTCATATTTAGCTGGTTGTCCACTAAAACTCCAAGATCCCTCTCACAGTTCCTGCTATTAAACTTGGCTTTCGCCCAGTCTATATATGTACTTTTGGTTTTCCTTGCCTAAGCGTAAGACTTTACTTTTCTTGACATTGAATTTCATTTTGTTAGATAGGGCCCAGGGTTCCAGTTTGTCAAGATCCATCCATATCTACCATGATACTGTAGGAGAAGAGTATCTACCATTATACTGTAGGAGAAGAGTTCCCCTGGGGGGAAAAGTCAAGAGAGGAATCAGCCTGGAATCCCTACGTTCCCACAAGTGGGTCTTAAATTCCCTTAATTCTTATCTAGCACCAATGTAGTGCTGGCTGTTTGTTGACTAGGTTCTTGTCCATAGCCTTGAGCAATAAATCTTCTTAGCTGGAACTTAATGTGCAATCCAGATTCTTCGCGCCTGACAGCTCTTGGTACAATTCTATTTTTTTTTAAAACCTCAGACTAAAGACTCGCACAGCTGCCAAGGTTGCAAATCTGTCCTTTAAAACTCATGAGAGACTACTGATAAATCCTTAATAAGCTCATTGATGCACCAAATGGGGAGCCAGTACAGAATCGCGCCATTCTGATTACTTGCTGGTGGCAATTTAAATTCTCTGATTGGGGGTACCTTAGAAGGTGGAGGAAGGATGTTTTTTGTCTCCAGATGTGAACACATGGTAATACACAAGACTACTGGTGAACCCAGGGGAAACACCCATGCTGACAAGCTTTTGAAAAGCCCTAAAGGTAAGTCCTCTTTCCTGCCTACAAATGTTGCGTTCAACAGGGTCCGCTTGATATGAGAGAGAAAAAATTGCTTTCTTGTAAACGTTTCATTACCAAACTAGGTAGTGTCATCAGTGCTAGAATGGAGTGGGGTGTGTGGGGTAGAGGAGGAAGAGGAGGAGGAGGAGAAGGAGAAGGAAAAGAGGAGGAGGAGGAGGGGGAGGAAGAAAGAGAAGGAGAAGGAGAAGAAGAGGAGGAGAAGGAGAAGGAGAAGGAAAAGAGGAGGAGGAGGAGGAGGGAGAGGAGGAGGGGGAGGAAGAAGGAGAAGGAGAAGGAGAAGGAGAAGGAGAAGGAAGAGGAAGAGGAGGACTGTGGGGTCCTTAATGCTCTCTAAGCTTGGTTGCTTTCTTGAAGTCATTTCATGACCCAACTAGATAACATCATCAGGGCTAGAAGGGAATGGGACTTGCCAAGTGGAGGAGGAAGAGGAGAACGATGACTACAGGTTTACAATAGTTCATTTAATGACCATTTGAAGTTACGACGGCACTGGAAAAAGTGACTTATGCTTATTTTGCACAGTTACGGCCATTGCAACATCCCCATGGTCATGTGACCAAAATTCGGCCACTGACTCACGTTCATGACGGTTTCAGTGTCCCGGGGTCACGTGATCCCCTTATGTGACCGGCTGATGAGCAAAGTCAATGGGGAAGCCAGATTCCCTTAACAACTGCGCAACTAATTCAATAAATGCAGCGATTCATTTAGCAACCGAAGTAAGAAATGTTGTAAAATGGGGCAAATTCACTGAACAAATGTCTCGCTTAGCAACAATAAATTTGGGGGTTCCATTGTGGTTCATAAACTACCTGTACGGGGTCCTTGATGTTCTCTCAGCTTCTTGTAGACGTCTCATTACCAAACTAAGTAACATCATCAGTGCTGGAAGGGAAGGGACCTCTGTTGTGATCTGTCAGCAACCTACGGAGTTGGCAACGGAGTCGGACAGCGATGAGGCTGAGGTGAGGCCAGGGCCATCAGGGAGTGAGGTGCGGACTCCAGAGCCTCCAGAGACTGACAGTAGTGAGGCAGAGGAACAGAAGGAGCCTGTTCCTAATGCTTGCGTGAGAAGAGCTGCCAGAAGGCAAGAGCAGCTCAAGCAAAGAGGACAACTCAGGAGTAGGGCCAAGAGATGACTGGCCCCTCCCATAAGGCTTAAAAGGCCAGCAATGGCATTTGAGCTTTGCCGGAAAACAACGTTGTAGCTGCATCTTCTGCTTCATCCTCTGCTTCGGGTACTTCTTTGTTTTTGTGGCTTCTGGACATTTGCCAGGAAGGGCCTTTGGCAGTTTGCCTAGTTGGACTAAGATTTGTGAGATAACTGAGGAATTTGTGTTGGGAGACATTTGTTTTACTTTGAGTTGAATGACGCTGGGAATGAAATAATTCCCAGCTGTTCGAATAAAGTTTGATTTTCCACGGACTAAGTTTATTACTACCTACTTCGGCCTGGGTCACAACAACCTCACCATTCAACCGCGAGCTGCAAATATTCTCTTCTATCAATTCCATAGCTGTTATCGTGTTTTATTACTCCCCCCCACCTCTTCCTGTCTGCCTTCCCAAAAATTCAGACTGCTTATCGTGCAACTTCTGCTCTGCAGGAAACGAAGGCTAACAAGCTCCAAGGGAGAAGCACCGACAGACTCTCGTAAATCTCTGGATCTGCAAAGCCCACCTCTGCCACTTCAGCAGGTGTCCCATTTTTTAAAAAGGTGAGCAGAAGGCGGTTTGCGGCTTTAGAAGTAGAAACTCTGCAAAACCCTCAGAGGAGGAGGAGGAGGAGGAGCAGTGCTTCTGCAGCTGGAATCAGTCCACGAAGAGGTGGATAGAGAGTTTCCAGTGAGGACAAATTTAGGAGTAACAGTCTCGGCAATGCTAGTCTGCCTTTATTTCTTTGTTGGTAAAATATAAATTCGGCACAAAAAAAAACTAGTTCTTCGCCCGAAGTGGTTGTAAAAAAAAAAATGCTTTTAAAAGGCTCTGGCGATCCCAGCTGAGTTGCCTGATCGTCAGAGGCTTTTTTTTTCCTTTTAGAGGCAAAAAAAATGCTTTTAAAAGAAAACAAAAGCCTCCGATGATCAGGCTGGGATTGCCAGAGCCTTTTAAAAGCATTTTTTTTATAAACTCCGAACGGCCGAAGAGGTTGTAGAAAAAAATGTTTTTAAACATTGTCAGGAAATTGTTATTTGCCTAACTAGTTGGCCAGGCAATATATAAACTAACTATGCATGTTTGTATAAAGGCATGATATTGCTTTAAGGCTGTGCTGCATCATGCAAGCATCCTGATTGGTTGAGCTCTGTAGCCAATATATAAAAGGACTACTAAATTATGGCTTGTGGGGAATCTACAGGGAGGCTACAGTATTGTAAGCTGAAGACATGCTGCAACTGTATATTTGAGCTTTATGATCGTTGCTTGATCGTGGCTACTTACTAATTCCTCAAGATACCTACTGTTGTGAATTGAACTGTGTTTTGCCGAACTGAAAAGAAGACCTGGCTTGTTTGTTTGTGCAAGTCTAGGTTGGTAAGAAGACTTTGTAACATCCCTGACTGACTTTACATGTGTATGACCTGGAATTGTTTTTGGACTATGACTTTGCCTTTTCCCTAAAAGTAAAGGAATATCAAACCCCAGTTTGTCTGCAAGTGATTGTTACTGTATACAACCAGTCTCAGTCGTTTTCATACGTAGGGTACTCTGCTCAACAGTCCACAACCTTGGTTTTGAACCCAGATTACCCTTAACAAAAGTAAAAAAAAAAAAGAAAGTTGGCCATGCCCACCCAGTCATATTACCCCACCACCACCAAGCCACATCCACAGAACCAGTAGTAAGAAATTTTACATTTCACCACTGGAGAAGAGATGGGTTCTGGGATCAACCCAGCGGCCTGGGTCTAGTGGAGGCATGAAGAGTGAGAAACGCCAACAACCACCACCACAACAAAAGAAGCAATTAAGGTACGTCTTCTGATTGGCAGACCCCGAAGAGACATGGCTCAGAGATGATGAATCCCACCTGCTCTTCTCCAAGAGATCTGAGGCTCAAAATATTTCATTGCCAGGTAGGACTAGGGAGGGGGGGGGGAGGGAAAAAAATCTTGCCAATAAATAAAATGCTGCCATGCCAACCAAATTAGACCTAAGCTGCGAGACTTAGTGGAACGAAAGACACGACTCAACAGAAAAGCTGTTTTCTCCATTCCCATTCTTACTCGGAGAATTCATGATGAATAACAGCTTCCATGGAGCACCTGTCTACTGCATGAACCAGAAAGAGGGCTGTGAAAATATCTACAGACCCTCTCGCATCCTGGACATAAATAGTTTCAACGTCTCCTTTCAAAACAACGCTATAGAGCACTGCACACCAGAACAACTAGACACAAGGACAGTTTTTTCCCCAAACGCCATCACTCTGCTAAACAACTATCATATTTTTCGGAGTATAAGACACACCTTTTCCCCAAAAAAAGAGGGTGAAAATCTGGGTGCGTCTTATACTCCGAATGTCGCCCCACCCAGCTTCTCAAACGGAGGTTTCAGAGGGTGAAAAAAGCATCAGAAACAAAGCTTTAGAAAGAAAGCCTCCAAACAGAGCTTCAGAAACAAAGCCTCCAAACAGAGCTTCAGAAACAAAATCTCAAAACAGAGCTTCAGAAACAAAGCCTCCAAACAGAGCTTCAGAAAAAAAGCCCCCAAACAGAGCTTCAGAAAAAAAAACCCCAAACAGAGCTTCAGAAAAAAAGCCCCCAAACAGAGCTTCAGAAAAAAAAACCCAAACAGAGCTTCAGAAAAAAGCCTCCAATCAGAACTTCAAAAAAAAAAGCCCCCAAACAGAGCTTCAGAGGCTTTTTTTTTCTGAAGTTGTTTCGGAGGCTTTCAGACACAGAAAAAAGTTTTTTCTGAAACAGAGTTTCAGAAGTTTTAGAGGCAGAGAAAAAAGCAAGGCACAGAGCTCACAACCAAGGAACCTGTTGCTAAAATTCACCTCTGGGAACAGCTGATTGGGGGTATTCCGGGAGGCCGATCCACCTGCCAATCAGCTTTTTTCTTATTTTCCACCCCAAAAAATAAGGTGCGTCTTATACTCCGGTGCGTCTTATACTCCAAAAAATACGGTAATTCTCACAACACTAGCAGAGGTAGTATTCAGCTGGTTTAGACCGGTTCATGTGAACCGGTAGCGGAGATAGTGGCTGCTGCTCCGGGGCTATGCTGTCCTATTTGGGCATGTTTTTGAGGCCAGGTGCATGCGCAGAAGGTTCGTGTGTGTGAGGCAAACCAGTGGTAACAAAATGTGAAACCCACCACTGAATACCAGGGAAGTGTTATTTTCAATAGGGAAGATGAGAATAATGATGGTAATAGTACCTTTCTAGACAGTTTGAAGAGAAGTTTCAAAATGTCCACCTTACCTTTGGTGTCGTCTCCCCCATGGGATCATCAGGGGCCCTGCAATGAAAGACAGCTGTCGTCACCAAAAAGAAGGCTTGGGGATGAAGATAAGACAGGAGACCTTAGCCGTTGGGTGATGTTACACAAGAACAGAATAACGGGAGGGTCCTTGGAGGTCTTCTAGTTCAACCCCTGCTCAAGTAAAGAGAGCCTATACCATTTCAGACAGATGGCTGAAAGTTGAAGGTTGACAAGTGTTGGAGATCAGATGTGAAGATCAGAGATTAACAGAATTGGAAGGGAGCTTGTAGATCATTTAGTTCGACCCCACCCACCACCCGTCCAAGCAGGAGACCCTACACCAGTGATGGCTAACCTTTTTTGCCATTGCATGCTAAAAGCAAGGGGAACACGGGGGTGGGGTGGGGTGTGGCACACAGGTGTGTGCCCACACCCATAATTCTATGCGCCCCACCCTGCCCCCACGCATATGCATGCAACCCCCTGCATGACCCCTGCTTTTGGTATACGATGGTACGGTGGGCCCGGTAGGCCCGTCTTTCACTCTCCTCAGGCTCCAGAGCCTTTCTAGGAGCCTTGGGAGAGCAAAAATGGCTTCCCCCTCTCCCCCACCTCCAGAGGCCAGAAATGGCCCATTTCCCAACTTCCGGTAGTTGGCAAACAGGCTGTTTTTGGGGCCTCGGGGGTGGAGGATGGGGAAGGCTGTTTTCACCCTCCCCATGCTCCTAGAAAGGATCTGGAGCCTGGGGACAGTGAAAACGGGCCTATCCCGGAGGCTGGAAACAGCGTGTTTCCTGACTTCTGGTGGGCACAGAAGGCCCGAAACATTTGTCGGAGCTGAGCTCGCATACCCATCGATATGGCTCCACATGCCACCTGTGGCATGCGTGCCATAGGTTCGCCATCACGGCCCTACACCATTTCTGACAAATGGCAGTCCAATCTCTTCTTGAAAGCCTCCAGGGATGGAGCATCCACAGCTTTTGAAGGCAACTTCTATTCCATGGGTTGATGGCTCTCACTGTCAGAAAAATTCTCCTCATTTCCAGGTTGAATGTCTCCTTGATCAGTTTCCATCCATTATTCTTTGTCTGGCCTTCAGGTGCTTTGGAGAATAGCTTGACCCCCTTCCTCCTCCCTGTGGCAGCCCCTCAAATATTGGAAGACTGCTATCCTGTCTCCCCTGGTCCTTCTCTTCACTAGACTTGCCAGGCCCAGTTCCTGCAACCGTTCTTCATATCACATCAAGAACATCAAAAGATCAGGGTCACATCTAGTTTAGCCTTCTGGGCCTCAGAGAGATCCACCAGATTTATTTAAGAACTTCACAGTTGTTGTCAGCAAGGAATTACCTTATTTATCTGGTTGTCCCTTTTGCAGATGTATCCATTACTCCAAACGTAGACCCATTATATATTTATGTTAAGGTTATTCCTTACATAAAGGAAATTACTTTCCTTCTGGAGGATTCAAAGCTGCCCTGTTTCACATTGGAACAATATTTTAAGGTTGGGTTCAAGAAGATTGTAACTGATGATCTCTGAGCATAGCGGTTTTTCTGCAGATGTTTCATTACCAGGTCACATCAACCGTGCACCAGTACCAGGGGTGAAATGCTCCTGGTTCGTCTGATCCCGGTAGTGATGGCGTTGGCTGGTTCAGAGAACCAGTAGCAAAAATCCCTCCCCACCTATCCCATGCCCAGCTGAGTTGCGCAATCAACAGAGGATTTTTTTTTTCTTTTAAAAACATTTTTTCTTCGGCCGAAAAAGTGTTTTTAAAAGTTAAAAAAAAAAAAGCCTCTGATGATCACGAGGCTCAGCTGGAATCGTCAGAGTCTTTTAAAAAGCATTTTTTCTACAACCTCTTGGGCTGAAGAGGTTGTAAAAAACGCTTTTAAAAGGCTCCGACGATCCCAGCTGAGTTGCCTGATCGTCAGAGGCTTTTTTTTTCTTTTAAAGGCAAAAAAAATGCTTTTAAAAGAAAACAAAAGCCTCAGGCAACTCAATTGGGATCGTTGGAGCCTTTTAAAAGCATTTTTTTTACAACCTCTTCGGCCGAAGAGGCTGTAGAAAAAATGCTTTTTAAAAGTTAAAAAACAAAAAGTTGGCCACGCCCACCCAGTCACATGACCACCACCACCACCAAGCCACGCCCACAGAACCGGTAGTAACAAATTTTACATTTCACCCCTGACCAGTATATCATAATTATCATGCCCCGGTCCATCCTGATGTGAACTGATCAATTTCTATTCATAAGAAGAGAGTGGGTGGGGGGGGGGAGAAGTGAGAGGCATCTTATGGTTTTGGGAGACCTGGTACTACGATTATTTTATTCTCTTTTCTGTTTTTTCCGATCTTGAGTTCTCTTTCTCTCATCAGTCAATCTGATGTCACAGAAGGTAAGGAATACAAATCAAATCAAATCAAATCTTTATTGTCAATGCACAACGTGTGTACAATGAAACTGGAATCAAAGCGCAACCTTCTGGATTTTCTAGACCATTTCCAGTAGATGGGCTGAATATATTTTTTTAAATATTATTATTATTATTTCCAATCTGCACCAGTATGGTGAACCAGAACTCGTTTGACTAAGCACACTGTAGAAATTCGAGCGGTGCTTTAAAAACTGGTCACGAAGCCCTTTCAAAGCTTGTATATTGACAGCCCAGTTTCCTCCCTTTTGAAGCAGGAGATCCATGGAAGTGTTAGTGTAAGTCTTGAAATATTCAGGGGATGTTTAAAAAGATCAAAGAGGCCTAATTCGTCTCCCTGGACCAGCCGTACCACCTAATTTACAACTATAAGCCTCCCAGGGTTACCTTGTAGTAAGATGGAGGGCCAATACATTTTATTATATGTCTGTCTATCTACACAGCTAGACAGACAGACAGACAGACAGACAGACAGACAGATGAGATAGATAGATAGATAGATAGATAGATAGATAGATAGATAGATAGATAGATGATAGATAGATAGATAGATAGATAGATAGATAGATAGATGGGTGAATGGATGGATGGATGATAGGTAGATGATAAAGATAGATAGATAGACACAGACAGACAGACGAACGGATGGATGGATGATACAGATAGATTATAGATAGATAGATAGATAGATAGATAGATAGATAGATAGATAGATAGATAGATAGATAGATAGATAGATAGATAGATAGATAGATGGATGATAGGTAGATGATAAAGATAGATTGATAGATGATAGATAGACAGACAGACAGACAAAAACAGACAGACAGACAGATAGATAGATAGATATAGGTAGATGAAGTAGGTAGGTAGGTAGGCAGGCAGGCAGGCAGAGAGAGAGAGAGACAATCTGGAATCCTTAATCCTTCGGCCAAAGATTGGCCTTCCTTAGTTATCAGGAAGTTGTTACTCCAATGTTTCTCAACCTTGGGAACTTGAAGACTCGTCGATTTCAATTCCGCGAATTCCCTAGTTAGCTGTGCTGGCTGTGGGAATTCTGGGCGTTGAAATCCACACATCTTCAAGGTCCCAAGATTGAGGAAAAACTGGTCTACTCTATGACGGGAACTTAGCATTCTTAGGAAAGAGCCCATGGTGCCCAACCCAACCGACTGTGCTTATAACAAGCCTCTCCTACAAAGGAACTCTGTCTGGGGATATACCAACCCTGCAGAGTGGACCATCGTCTCTCCAATTTGAGAGCTGGTGATCCACTTGGTCTCATCCACAGTGGCCCGGGCGTGAGGTAGCCTCCCCACGTCTTTGACGGTCATGATGAGATGGCGGGAGGACTTCAGGAGGTTCACGGCCTCGTCGTGGGAAATGCTGAGGAAGCTTCGTCCATTGACCTCCAGAATCTGGTCTCCAACCTGTAAGGGAAAGGAGGAAAGACCCAAAAGTTTCTTTTTGAAATTTCATTTTATTTTTATTTATTTATTTATTTGTCACAAGAGTTTATATAAGCGTGAAATAACTATACGATATACAAGCATATATATAAACATAAGCATGAAATAACCATACGAGTTGGATACAATCAAAGGGAACATTAGGACAGGAACGGTAGGCACGCTGGTGCTCTTATGCACGCCCCTTACAGACCTCTTAGGAATGGGGCGAGGTCAACAGTAGACAGTTTTTGGTTGAAGCTTTTGGGATTTTGGGAAGAGACCACAGAATCAGGTAGTGCATTCCAGGCACTAACAACTCTGTTACTGAAGTCATATTTTCTGCAATCAAGATTGGAGCGGTTCACATTAAGCTTAAATGTTACGTTGAAGCTTCTTGGATGAGAAGCAAAACGTTTTCAAGAGGGGGGAAAAAAACCAGGGGTGGGCTTCAAAAATTTTAGCAAGGGGTTCTATGCTCGGTTGCTGGGTGGGTCTGCTCTGCACTGTGGTGTGTGTGGGGGCTTTTTGCCCTCCCCAGGCTCCAGAGGCTTTTCTCGAGCCTCTGGGAGAGCGAAAACAGCCTCCCCAGGTTCCGGAGGCCCTCTGGAGGCCAGAAATGGGCCCGTTTATGGCCTTCCGAACTTCCGGTAGGCCCGTTTTTCACCCCCCCTAAAATCCATGCGTGCCTTGCATTTACCTGCATCCAAAACGGGCCGCGTGGTGACTCCTGAGAGGGGTGGGGCAGGGTGGGAGGGGCCAGTAGGGAGTGGGATTTGGGGGGCTCTCCAAACTGCACAGAATCTTAGCTAGAGGTTCTCCTGAATCCCTGCAAACCCCCAGCAGCCGACCCCTGGAAAAAACCCAAGAAAGTCCAGACCATGAGCTGTTTGATTGGGAAGAACGTCTTAACCTAGAAAATGAGCCACCCAAAATTATTTTCATGGATTCCTCAAGACGGTAATATCAACAGCAGCTCTTTGCCTCTTCTAGCTATATTGGCCATCAATTGTCATATTGACCATGATCCATGGTTAGGAGCTACCTACGTGGAGGTATGATGGGAAGACAGTCTTCAAGTAGAGACAATGACTGATGGGGTCTTTGGTGATCTCTGAGATGGCTTGTTTTCTTGTAGACGTTTCATGACCCAAAGTAGCTAACATCATCAGTGCTAGAAGGGCGTGAATAAGAGGAATAACAGCAAACCCTACTCCCTTTTAGCAATGATGATGTTTCTTGGCTGGGTCGTGAAATGTCTGCAAGAAAACCACCAAGTTCATAGACACCAAGGACCCTCCTCCTTTTGGTCTTCCACCCTGTCGTCCTCGTTCTCCTCCCTCCACTCCACAAACCCCACTCCCTTCTAACACTGATGATGTTACTTCGTTGGGTCATGAAACGTCTGCAAGCAAACCAGCAAGCTTAGAGACCGCCAAGGACCCTTCATTTCAACTCTGAGCTACAAATATTCTCCTTTTCGCCCCACCATGATTGATTTAAACCCTCCCCTCCCTTCAAATTGCAAGCCAACAAAACACTCTCAATTCTCACAACACACTAAACGACACACATTTAAAAAGAGAGAGAGAGAGAGATTTCAGTAAGGTTAAAACTAACCAAGCTTGATCTTTGGTTGAAGCCCGGTCCCTAGGTTTCTAACTGACCTGGTTAAAAACTAATTTTCTCTCTTGTCTAATAGCTGCGGGGCCAGCTATTTAACAGAGATGGAGAAAATTGATCAATTCAGACCCCAATCTCTCTTCTTTCTCTTGGCTGGTTTGAAATCAAGTCCCGGTCACCATCGACAAAGCCAATGGTTGGAAATAGCCTTCAGGGCTTCTTCTTCTCAATTTTCTTTTTTTCCCCAGAGCTACCTGCCATCTCTAAAAAAAGGCAAACTTGGTAAGAAGAGAGCCAGGGGGAAGAAAATCCCATTAAAAGAAATTTATTGTCGTCGTGACTCTCTTTACCCTCTACGGAGCGTTATATTTTCGTGCACAGGTGCCTTCTAAGGGCGGCAGGCAGATATGAAACGGTGTGGCCTTAAATTCACACTTTCATAACTTCTGCACTGGTCTCCCTTGGTAATGGGGCTGGGGGAGGTGGGATGTCCACCACGAAGACGAGAAAGAGAAGGAACGAGGGAGTTGTGGGGAAGGCTTCGGAGATGGTGGTCAAACCGACACCAGAGTGGAGTGCGGTGCGGTGCGGTGCTCGCCTCCGGTGTGACAGCCAGCACATTAAAAGCTAGGTCGCAATGAATTATTCATGGCCAATTCCCGGCTGCAAGATATATGTTCCTGCCCTATGATGGGGGAAGATATTTACTTCCAACCAGAGAAAAGGAGAAAAGAAACCTTCCCCCATGATCAGATGACAAGTAATCTATCAAGACTCGGCTGGGGAATTTTGGGGAATTTTTGCAAAGAGGGAAGCTCTTACCAGGGCAGCCTGAAAGTCAAAGCAAAGCAGCTACGTGGGGTCACTCGACTCTCAACAAATCAGGAGGAAATGCAACATCTCAAATTGTCTCCCCTGCAGCAAAATTAGAAGCTCGGGTTCCCGGTGTTTCCTATCAAATCTGGGAGCTCCCGAGATGGATGAATAGAATAGAATAGAATAGAATAGAACAGAATAGAATAGAATAGAATAGAATAGAATAGAATAGCAGAGTTGGAAGGGACCTTGGAGGTCTTCTAGTCCAGCCCTCTGTTCAAGCAGGAAACCCTATAACACTTTAGACGAATGATTATCCAATATCTTTTTAAAAACTTCCAGTGTTGGAGCATTCACAACTTCTGGAGGCAAGTTGTTCCACTGATTAATTGTTCTCACTCTCAGGAAATTCCTCCTCAGTTCTAGGTTGCTTCTCTCCTTGATTAGTTTCCACCCATTGCTTCTTGTCCTGCTCTCAGGTGCTTTGGGGAATAGCTTGACTCCCTCTTCTTTGTGGCAGCCCTTGAGATACTGGAAGACTGCTATCATCTCTCCCCTAGTCCTTCTTTTCGTTAAACTAGACGTACCCAGTTCCTGCAACCGTTCTTTATATGTTTTAGCCTCCAGCCCCCTCATCCTCTTTGTTGCTCTTCTCTGCACTCTTTCTAGAGTTTCAACATCTTTTTCATATTGTGGTGACCAAAACTGGATGCAGGATTCCAGGGCAAGGCCTGACCCCTCCTTGAACGGCATTGAGCCTTATCTAGTCTTTTCCAGCCAATCTGGAAAGATTCCTGTATTATAGGCAGAGAACAATAAAGTAGATAGTTTGAACTGTAGGCATGCAATTTTAGTTATTCATCCCTGACAGTTTGCAGATAGAAGTATGACACAGAAATCTAGGCATTACTCTTGGGAGGATTATTATCTTCTACTTGTAAGGGGACAAAGGAACAGATGGAATGATAACCATTCGCTGAACACCTGAAGCCATTTATTTGTAGGAAATAAGGTTTTTTGTTATATACCCAAAGTTATCATTTGACATCTCGTTTCCCAAGTCTAACGTTCTGTCGCCTGCTGGAAACCATTTGGCATTTCACAAAAAAAAAACAAGCAATTTTCTGATCCAGGAGAGAAAGGAGAAAATTTTCTTTTTGGGCAGCTGACGAGGAGAGGAGGGGGAGGTGAGTGGTGTCAGTGGGAGACTAATGAGCAAATGAACGGAAAAATCGCCGTTGGGGGGAAATGGAGAATTGCCATCTCTGCATTTTGTCACCTTCCAAGCCGTTTGGAGTGACAAAATACGAAGATTGGTTGTGAAGACTTCTGAGTTGCAGGAAGTTGACCTTGAAACAGGGGAAAGGAAAAACAGGATGAGTGAGACCTCTGACCTCATTCAAGACCTAAAAGATTTTGTTAATAAAGAGATGTGTTATAGGAAAAATAATCCGTTTTTTTTAAAATTTGAATTTATATCCCGCCCTTCTCCGAAGACTCAGGGCGGCTTACATTGTGTTAAGCAATAGTCTCATCCATTTGTATATTATATACAAAGTCAACTTTTATTGCCCCCAACAATCTGGGTCCTCATTTTACCTACCTTATAAAGGATGGAAGGCTGAGTCAACCTTGGGCCTGGTGGGGCTTGAACTTGCAGTAATTGCAAGCAGCTGTGTTAATAACAGACTGCATTAGTCTGTTGAGCCACCAGAGGCCCATTTTCTTAAGCGATAGGTATAATTTACTAAAATGGCTTGTTCTTTTCCTGATGAGAGGGGGGAAGATACTTCTTTATTCTTTCTTTTCTACTTTTTCCTTTTTTTCCCCTGTACTTTCTATTTTTGGGGACTTTTATTATTTTTCACTTTTTCAATTATAATCCTAATAAAATTACTTTAAAAAAAAAAAAGTTCAACGTGATGGAAACGTCGCCTGATATATCTCAGAAATTACTGGTATATATAAGGTAAAGGTAAAGGTTCCCCTCGCACATACATGCTAGTCGTTGCCGACTCTAGGGGGCGATGCTCATCTCCGTTTCAAAGCCGAAGAGCCAGCGCTGTCCGAAGATGTCTCCATGGTCACGTGGCTGGCATGACTCAACGCCAAAGGCGCACGGAACGCTGTTCCCTTCCCACCAAAGGTGGTCCCTATTTTTTCTACTTGCATTTTTACGTGCTTTCGAAACTGCTAGGTTGGCCGAAGCTGGGACAAGTAATGGGAGCTCACCCCGTTACACGGCAGCCCTAGGGATTCGAACCGCTGAGCTGCCGACCTTTCGATCGACAAGCTCAACGTCCTAGCCCCTGAGCCACCGCGTCCCTACTGGTATATATACACATCTTCATTTCTGCAAAGAGGGGGCCCTCCCGGACTCACCCCAGAATCTCAGCTGAACTTACTTTCAAGCCAGTGTTTTCTGCTTCCGAATCCTTGTCGACACCCGTGATGTAAATCCCGAGGGCGTATTCAGACCCCCCTCGAATCATGAGACCCAGAGATCGCCCTTCATCCAACACAAGGTTAACCTGCACCAAGAAGCAATAAAAAATTTTTTAAAAAATAATAATTAACCATTGAATTGTGCAGGTAAGGAGACTCCACAGTAGATGTGACCTTCACTGTTTTTCAGAGCTTGCCTTGTCCATGGCATTATACCGGCAGTCCTTGACTTATGACCACAGTTGAGCCCAAAATTTCCGTTGCTAAAAAAGAGAGTTGTTAAGTGTTACTCCTCTCAAGCCGCTGTGGGTAACCCTGGGAGACAGCCTTGAGAGTGATATGTCTGGAATGTGCTTTTGTTTTTGGCTGCTGTGCTGCTTCACTGTTTTCCCATCCCTCTTGCCTATGGCAACTCAAGAGCCGGCCAGGGATGCTTTGCGAGTTGACATTAGTAACCCGGTTATTAAATGAATCTGGCTTCCCACTTGACTTGGCTTGTCAGAAGGTCAAAAAAGGTGGGCTTCAAATATTTTAGCAAGGGGTTCTCTGCCCGGTTGCTGGGTGGACGTGGCCATGGTGGGTGTGGCCTAGTCGGCCTCCTGCATCATAGCGGGCAGGCCGTTTTGCCCTCCCCAGGCTCTGGAGGGTTTACTTGAGCTTCCGGGAGGGCAAAAATGGCCTCCCCAGGCTCTGGAGGCCCTCTGGGGGCTGGAAACGGGCCTGTTTCTGGCCTTCCTGAACTTCCAGTAGGCCCGTTTTTTGCTCTCCCTGAGCCTCCGTGCGCACCCTACACTTACCTTGCATCCAAAACAGGCTGCCTGGGGACTCCTGGGAGGGGAGGGGCAGTGTGGGCAGGGCCAGCCAGGAGCGGGATTTGTGGGTTCTCCAAAATGCACAGAATCTTAGCTAGAGGTTCTCCCGAACCCCCAGCAGCTCACCCTTGCATATTTTCCTTAAACATTTCCCTGGTTGAAATCTAAGCTTTCTGAGGTTGGAAATAGCCAATTCCACTTATCCTGGCTGGGCAATTAAAACAGCCTCCTCGCAATGCAAACGCGAATTGCTTGAAAACAGCCCCCGAATTCCACTGCACAAGGTGAGAGATACCTGACCAGTTTGGTATGTCTATGGCAAAAGTTTTAATTGCTTTGATTCTGCAAACAGGCTCATAGTGCTAAAGTCCCCGCCCCCCCGAGAGGAAAAAAAAAACACCACCAGATATCATTTTGATTAAAATTCAGACTAAGTACAGCTTCAGCAGACATAGGTAGAAGCAGATCCACTTCCCCTTTCGCTTTTGAAATATTATAGTAGAGGCCTTATTGAACAAACACAGCTTCGGGCTCTAAGATGAGATACTGCAAAGAATCAGATAACTTAAAGGGAATGAGTTCTTTTTCCCCCCTTTTTAGTCTGGGGAGCAATTAACTGAGATGGAGAGCGAGAGAGAGAAAGAAGGAAAAAAATTATAGATTTGCAGGGAGCAGACATCCTTCGTTGCAAATCAAGAAACAGAAAAGAGCGTTAATTCCATATTAATTAGGGAGATTAACAACCAGCCAAATATTCTAAAGAAGCGCGGGACTTTGATAAGTTTAATAAGATCCGGAACGCTGGGACTGGTTTCATTGTTTTGGAAAAAATAACAACAACAATCATTTGCATTATTAATGGGACAAAAGAGCAATTTTTAGGGAAACAGATACATTTTATCGGGTGGTAATTATGGGGATTAAAGTTGGAAGAGTAGGCTGCATAGATAACGATCTTTAATAGCTGCCGACAAACCAAGTTTTGGCTTTCTTCCAAACCGCCCCGAGATGGTCTGTTTGTCCCTAAGCACAAGCTCCTTTAAAATAGGTAGGGGCAGACCTTGGCCGATCTCAAAAACATCTTTAAGATTTATATTGGCTGTTTGCCTATGACTATCATTAAGTGTTGTAAGTTTTGTACCTTGATGAAGGCATCTTGTCTTTTTATGTACACCGAGAGCGTATGCACCAAAGACAAATTCCTTGTGTGTCCAATCACACTGGGCCAATAAAAAAAATTCTATTCTATTCTATTCTATTCTATTCTATTCTATTCTATTCTATTCTATTCTATTCTATTCTAAAAGAGAGCAGCAGTCAGATAAATTGGCTGGGCCAGCTTCGAAGGCACAACCTTGTCTCCCCGATTACTGAGCTAGAAAGCATGGCCTGACAGATACCACAGATTCTGGAAGGGGATCAGATGAACATATTCCAAAGATATCCGGCTTCCATCCGAGCTCGTGGGCTGATGTGTCCTTTTGGCACAGCGAGCGTTTCCATTAACACTCCCCTTGAACGATTTAGCGCTCCTGATGAAGCGAACCTGAGAAAATGAGACAGTGCAGTTCTCCACTTTGGAAGGACAGAATAATTGGAGGTTACCGGTTACTCTGACCTTCCGCTGCTCCGTTGAGGCAATCAACGCTTGAACGCCTGGAGATAGAGTGTGTGTATGGATACACTAAGCATATTGAGATAGATTTAACCCGTGTTGTATTATATCCTTTGGCCAGACGGCTTATGGAGGCTCCTTTGTTTCTTTTCCGCTTGCCTGGAAATCGGAATATAGAATAACAGGGTTGGGAGAAACCTTGGACGATCTTCTAGTCCAAACCCCTTGGTCAAGCAGAAGACCCTATACCATTCCAGGCAAACGGCCGTCCAACTTTCAAGTTTCTAGAGTCTATCCTATCTCAAGACTTAAAATGGACACCTAACATCAAAAACATCATCAGAAAAGCACCACGAAGAATGTTCTTTCTGCGCCAACTCAGGAAGTTCAAACTGCCCAAGGAGCTGCTGATCCAGTTTTACAGAGGAATGATTGAGTCTGTCATCTGCACCTTTATAACTGTCTGGTTTAGCTCTGCAACTAAACAAGACAAACACAGACTTCAATGGATAATTAGAACTGCAGGAAAAACAATCACAACTAGCCTGCCTTCCATGGACCACCTGTCTACTGCACGAGCCAGAAAGAGGGCCGTGAAAATATCTACAGACCCCTCGCATCCTTGACATAAATTGTTTCAACTTCTACCCTCAAAACGAAGCTATAGGGCACTGCACACCAGAAGAACTAGACACAAGGATAGTTTTTCCCCCCGAATGCCATCACTCTGCTAAACAACTAATTCCCACAACACTCTCAAACTATTTACTAAGATATTATTATTATTATTATTATTATTATTATTATTATTATTATTATTATTATTATTATTATTATTATTATTATTATCATCATCATCATCATCATCATCATCATCCTTCCTATTACCTATGTCCCTCCACTTATGACTATAACCTTGTTGCCTGTATCTTTATGATTTATATTGTTTAGTTTCTTATTATGATTTGATTGCCTATTTAGTTGGACTATCACTGAGAGTTGTATCTTATGATTCTTGATGAATGTATTTTTTGATGTACACCGAGAACTTATGCACCAAAGACAAATTCCTTGTGTGTCTAATCACACATGGCCAATAAAGAATTCTATTCTATTCTATTCTGTTCTATTCTATTATTCTACTCTACTCTACTCTACTCTACTCTACTCTACTCTACTCTACTCTACTCTACTCTACTCTACTCCACTCCGCTGTGCTCTGCTCTGCTCTGCCCTGCCCTGCCCTGCCCTGCCCTGCCCTGCCCTGCCCTGCCCTGCCCTATTCTATTCTATTCTATTCTATTCTATTCTATTCTATTCTATTCTATTCTATTCTACATTCTGTTCTATTCTATTATTCTACTCTGCTGTGCTCTGCTGTGCTCTGCCCTGCCCTGCTCTGCCCTGCCCTGCCCTGCCCTACCCTACTCTATTCTACATTCTGTTCTATTCTATTATTCTACCCTACCCTACCCTACCCTGCCCTACCCTGTTTTGTTCTGTTCTATTCTATTTCACATTCTGTTCTATTATGCTACCCTACCCTACCCTACCCTACCCTATTCTTAAAGACCTCCAGTGATGGAGCAACTATAACTTCTGAAGGCAAGCTGTTCCATTGATTCATTGTTCTCACTGTTAGGATATTTCTCCTTAGTTCTAGGTTACTTGTCTCTTTGATAAGTTCCCATCTGTTCCTTCTTCTGTTGCCCTCAGGTGCTTTGGAAAATAGGTTGACCCCCCCCCCCCGCTTCTGTAGGACCACAACAGTGGCATCTATTTAGATTTCATTTTCATAAGGAAAAAAAATCCTTATGAGGTTTGCACAGCATCTAGATAGTCCACCTTTGGAGGCTGTGAGTCTTCAACTTCATTGGTCTTGAAGACCTCCAATGCAGGGGTGAAATTTGAAAGTTTTCCCTACCGGTTCTGTGGGTGTGGCTTGGTGGGCATGGCAGGGGAAGGATACTGCAAAATCTCCATTCCCTCCCCACTCCAGGGGAAGGATACTGCAAAATCTCCATTCCCTCCCCACTCCTTGGGAAGGATACTGCAAAATCTCCCTTCCCTCCCCACTCCAGGGGAAAGGTACTGCAAAATCTCCATTACCTCCCCACTCTGGGGCCAGCCAGAGGTTGTATTTACCGGTTCTCCGAACTACTTAAAATATCCACTACTGGTTCTCTAGAACTTGCTGGATTTCACCCCTGCTCCAAGGTCCTTTTCAACCCTATTATTCTATCTATGGAGGCTTTTAAGAACAGACCAGAAAGTCACTTCTTATGGATATTGGATTGGTTTTCCTTCAAGGTTGAATTAACTGATTCTTGTGGTCTTTTTCCATTTTTACCGTTCAGTGTCTCCTCTTCGAAAATTCACCTGAACATCCTTTCTTCCCCCCAAGATGCTCTAGCTTGATCAAAGGAAGAAGAAAGAGAAAATGATGGGGACAGAGAACATTTGGGGGATCTGACAAGCTGTGGTCCAAACCCTTTTGAGTGGGCGGGGAGGAGACGGATTCGTACTGGAGGCCCACGACAAAAGAAAAGTCAGAACTGCTTAGTTTAGAGACCAAGGATAGGATAGGATAGGATAGGATAGGATAGGATAGAATAGAATAGAATAGATAATGCAGAATGGAATGGGATAGAATAGAATAGATAATGTAGAGTGGAAGAATGGAATAGAATAGAATAGAATAGAATAGAATAAGAGGATAGAGTAGAATAGAATAGAATAGAATAGAATAGAATAAGAGGATAGATTAGAATAGAATAGAATAGAATAGAATAGAATAGAATAGAATAGAATAGAATAGAATAGAATAGAATAGAATAGAGAATGTGGAATGGAATGGAATAGAATAGAATAGAACAGAACAGAATAGAATAGAATAGAATAGAGAATGTGGAATAGAATAGAATAGAATAGAATAGAATAGAATAGAATAGAATAGAATAGAATAGAATAGAATAGAATAGAATGTGAAATGGAATGGAATGGAATAGAATAGAATAGAATAGAATAGAATAGAATAGAATATGGAATGGAATGGAATGGAATGGAATAGAATAGAATAGAATAGAATAGAATAGAATAGAAAAGAATAGAATGCAGAATGGAATAGAATAGAATAGAATAGAATAGAATAGAATAGAAGAGAAGAGAAGAGAAGAGAATAGAATAGAATAGAATAGAATAGAAGAATAGAATAGAATAGAATGAGATAGAATAGAATGTGGAATGGAATGAATGGAATAGAATAGAATAGAATAGAATAGAATAGAATAGAATAAGAGGATAGAGTAGAGTAGAGTAGAATAGAATAGAATAGAATAGAATAGAATAGAATAGAATAGAATAGAATAGAGAATGTGGAATGGAATGGAATAGAATAGAATAGAACAGAACAGAACAGAATAGAATAGAATAGAATGTGGAATAGAATAGAATAGAATAGAATAGAATAGAATAGAATAGAATGAGAATAGAATAGAATAGAATGAGAATAGAATGGAATGGAATGAATAGAATAGAACAGAATAGAAGAGAATAGAATAGAATAGAATAGAATAGAATAGAATGAACAGAATAGAACAGAATAGAATAGAATGAGATAGAATAGAATAGAATAGAACAGAATAGAATAGAATAGAATAGAATAGAATAGAATAGAATAGAATAGAATAGAATAGAATAGAATAATAGAATAGAATAGAATAGAACAGAACAGAATAGAATAGAATAGAACAGAATGGAATGGAACAGAATAGAACAGAATAGAATAGAATAGAATAGAATAGAATAGAATAGAATAGAATGTGGAATGGAATAGAATAGAATAGAATAGAATAGAATAGAATAGAAGAGAAGAGAAGAGAAGAGAAGAGAAGAGAAGAGAAGAGAAGAGAAGAGATAATGTAGAGGGAAGAATGGAATGGGATAGAATAGAATAGAATAGAATAGAATAGAATAGAATAGAATAGAATAGAATAGAATAGAATAGAATTCTTTATTGGCCAAGTGTGATTGGACACACAAGGAATTTCTCTTGGTGCATACGCTCTCAGTGTACATAAAAGAAAAGATACATTGGTCCAGAATCATAAGGTGTAACATTTAATGATAGTCATAGGGAAACAGTCAACATGAATTTTAAGGATACCAGCAACAAGGTTACATTCATACAGATGACATGTAGAAACCAAAATCAGAAACCAGGGATAATTTGAGGCTTGGCACGAGGATCAGAAAGGAAGGGGGTGGGTGGGTTTGAGAAAAAAAAGAAGAGGAGACAATAATAACTATCAGGGAGACAATCAGTGGAGAGTGCCCTTCTCTTGAAGGAACAACTGCGAAAAGGACATCAATTCTTGCCTTTATTTGTTTGTTTGCAAATATGTTCCAGTTGTCTTGCTGAGTCATGCTCCTGCTGATGCTGTCAAATCTCTCTCCCTCCTCTCTTTCTCTCTCTCTCTCTTTCTGTCCCTCTCTCTCTCCCCCTTTCTGTCTCTTGCTCTCTTTCTGTCCCCCTCTCTCCCTCTTGCTCTCTCTTTCTCCCTCTCTTCCTGTCCATCTCTCCCTCTTTCTTTCCCCCTTTCTCTTTCTTTCTCTCCCTCTCTCTCCCCCTTTCTCTCTCCCTCTGTCGCTCTTTCTGTCCCTCTGTCCCTCGCTCTCTGTCCCCCTTTCTCCTTCTCTTTCTGTTCCTCCCTCCCCTCTTTCTTTCCCTCTCTCTCGCTCTTTTTGTCCCTCTCTCTCTCTGTCCCCCCTCTCTCCCTCTCTCTCTCTCCCTCTCTCCCTCTTTCTCTCTCTCTCTCCCTCCCTCTCTGTTGCGCTCTCTTTCTGTCCCTCCCTCTCTCTCCCTCTGTGTCCCACTCTCCCTCTCTTTCTGTCCCTCTCTCTCCCCCACCCTCTCTTATTCTCCCTCCCTCTTAGTCTTTCTAACTCCCTCTCTCTACCCCTCTCTTTCTTTCTCTCCCTCTCTCCCCCTCTCCCCCTCTTTCCCTCTCTCCCTCTATCGCTCTTTCTGTCCCTCTCTCCTTCCCTCTCTTTCTGTTCCTCCCTCCTTCTCTTTCTTTCTCTCCCTCTCTATCCCACCTCTCTTGGTCTCTTTCTGTCCCTCTCTCCCCCTCTCCCTCCCTCCCTCTCTCTCCCTTCCTCCCCCCTCCCTCTCTCTCTCACACACACAGAGCACAATCTTTGGTTTGCAATGCCAAACACAAACACAAAGCAACAAATACAAGCTTTTCTTGCCATTAAATGTTCTTGCTGAGTCTGAATAAAGGAAAGGAGGGGGGCAGAGAAAGGCAACTTTCCCCATTTCTAATGGCTTTTTCCTCTCCCCCACCCATCCTGCTCCGAAGGCTGGCTGAACGTATACATTTAGTTCTGCATAATTATGCAAATGGCCTTTAATGGAGGCTGGCAAATAGAATTGGGGCGGGTTTTTGTTTGTTTTTTTCTGTTTGCCTCTTTTCCCCGGTCATATTACATTGCTCTGCTTTTGTGGGTAATGCGAGCTAAATTCATTATCGAGATGGTTTGAGAGGAACCTGTTTCAAACTGAAACTCTCACCCAGCCCTAATCAATGGGGGTTCATCCCTCGGGAGTTGGGGTGGGTGGGTGTACAGCCTGACCTCTCGTTATATAGATCCCCGAATGAGTGTAGAGGTCCGATTTTTTTTTACAGTTACTAAGGCTAAGAACGGTTGCAGGAACTGGGTATGTGTAGTTTAATGAAAAGAAGGATTAGGGGAGACATGATAGCAGTGTTCCAATATTTGAGGGGCTGCCCCAAAGAAGAGGAAGTCAAGCTATCCTCCAAAGCACCTGAAGGCAGGACAAGAAGCAAACTCATCAAGGAGAGAAGCAACTTAGAACTAAGGAGAAATTTCCTGACAGTGAGAACAATTAACCCGTGGAACAACTTGCCTCCAGAAATTGTGAATTCTCCAACACTGGAAATTTTTAAGAAGATGTTGGATAACCATTTGTCTGAAGTGGTGTAGCGTTTCCTGCCTAAGCAGGGGGTTGGACTAGAAGACCTCCAAAGTCCCTTCCAACTCTGTTATTCTATTCTATTCTATTCTATTCTATTCTATTCTATTCTATTCTATTCTATTCTATTCTATTTTCTATATTCCATTTCATTCCATATTCTATTCTATTCTATTCTATTCTATTCTTCATTATTCTATTCTATTCTATTCTATTCTATTTTCTATATTCCATTTCATTCCATATTCTATTCTATTCTATTCTATTCTATTCTATTCTATTCTATTCCATTCCATATTCTACTCATCATTATTCTATTCTTCATTATTCTATTCTATTCTATTTTCTATATTCCATTCCATTCCATTCCATATTCTATTCTATTCTATTCTACTCATTATTCTATTCTATTCTATTCTATTCTATTCTATTCTATTCTATTCTATTCTATTCGTGACAGGATAGCAGTCTTCCAATATTTAAGTGGCTGCCACAAAAAAGAGGGAATTGACTTATTCTCCAAAGCTAAAACATATGAGGAATGGTTGCAGGAATTGGGTATGTCCAGTTTAATGAAAGGATGGACTAGGGGGAGACATGATAAAAGTCTTCCAGTATTTGAGGGGCTGCCACAAAGAAAGAAGGAGTCAACCTATTCTCCAAAGCTTCTGAAGGCAGGACAAGAAGCAACGGATGGAAACTAATCAAGGAGAGAAGCAACCTGGAATTAAGGAGAAACTTCTTAACAGTGAGGGCAATTAACCAGTAGAACTGCTTGCTTCCAGAATTTATGGGTACTCCTACACTGGAGATGAAAATGCCCAAGATATTTGGACAACCATTTGCTTGAAATAGTATAGGGTCTCCTGCTTGAGCAGTGAGTTGGACTAGAAGACCTCCAAGGTCCCCATCCAACTCTGTTATTCCGTTAACAATTATTAAAGACAGAAGCTGACTTGGGCGGTTATATATATCCTAAGGACTTCTCGTCTCTTTATAACCTCGTTTTCCTGGATTCAAAGAAAAGCAAAGCCTTTAAAAAAAACAAAAACATCACTGCTGTCTATCACCGATTGATAAATGTGCTTGAAAAATTTCAGCTTCCGTAAAAACATTTTACGACTGATCAGTCACGCTGCAGTTGGGAGCTCAGCCCCAGAGAGCCTGTTCTGGCCAAGCGAGACTGGAAAATCCTATCGCGGTTCGAGTGGAAAACGGATGAGAAATATACATTGAAAGGAAGGAAGCAGTCTTTATGGACCTTGACGAAACGTAGACTCAGAAATAGACGGAATCCACTTGAAGCAAACCCATTGATCAGTGCTTGTGGAAAATACGTGCGTAATAATCTTGGATCGTCTGAAACGGGGGAAAAAAAAAGGGGGAATTGTGATTTAAGGGTGAGCAACAGCTCCCTTTGGAAAATCCAAATTCTTTTCAAAGGAATTTGGATTCGGCGTCCCAAACTTTTAAGAAAAAGCCCCGATGTTTATTTACGGGTAAAGAGAAAGAGAAAAAAGAAAAATGCCCTCCTCTATGATGCAAACTCAAGGCAGTTGGTCAAAGTTGTCATGCCCACCCTCAGGGTATAGGTAAGATTTCTGTAACAGGAGTTTTCACCCTGGGATCCTACTTCCTTTTCTTCACAGCTAGAGAGACACGCGGTGGTTCAGTGGCTAAGACGCTGAGCTTGTCGATCGAAAGGTCAGCAGTTCAGCGGTTCGAATCCCGAGCGCCGCATAACGGGCTGAGTTCCCGTGACTTGTCCCAGCTTCTGCCAGCCTAGCAGTTCAAAAGCAGGTAAAAACAAATGCAAGTAGAAAAATAGGGACCACCTTTGGTGGGGAGGCGTTCCGTGCGCCTTTGGCATTGAGTCATGCCGGCCACATGACTACGGAGACGTCTTCAGACAGCGCTGGCTCTTCGGTTTTGAAACGGAGATGAGCACTTCCCCCTAGAGTTGGGAACAACTAGGACATATGTGTGTGGGGAACCTTTTAGAGAGACACAAGATGGAGGGAGGAGGCACAGCTTCCTGATGTTGAAATTATAGCTTGGCCTGGAAAAACCAGGACGAGGGGATAGATGGGGGAACTCGTCAAATTTGCAGATGACACCAAGCTGGCAGGAATAGCCAACACTCCAGAAGACAGGCTCAAGATACAGAAGGATCTTGACAGACTTGAACATTGGACACTATCTCACAAAATGAAATTCAATGGTGAAAAAAAGCGAGGTTCTACATTTAGGCAAGAAAAACAAAATGCACAGGTACAGTATAGGTGGTATCTCGCTCAATAGTAGTAACTGTGAGAGGGATCTTGGAGTCCTAGTGGACAACCATTTAGGTATGAGCCAGCCGTGTTCAGCAGCTGCCAAAAAAAAAAAAGCCAACACAGTTCTAGGCTGCATAAACAGAAGGATAGAATCAAGATCACGTGAAGTGTTAATACCACTTTATCTGACAGCAGATTTGGACAGTGAGGCAGTTGGGGAGGAACATGGGCCAGTCCTTGAGTCTGGGGAAGGCTCAGACAAGGGCTCTGCATCCGAGGCAGAGAGGGGGCCAGAGCCGGATGCCAGTTATCAGTTGCCTTCGGAGTCAGATATCAGTGAGGCAGAAAAACAGCTGGAGCCTGTTCCCAGTGTGTGCATGCGCAGAGTTGCCAGACGAAGGGAACAGCTGAAGAACAAGGGTCGACTTGGGAGTAAGGCCGCAGGTGGATGATGAAGGGCCCCACCCAGAGAGAATAAAAGAGGAGCAAAAGGGGAGTGGAGTTTGCAGGAGACAATTAGTTCATTACCACATTTTTGCCAAGTATTGCAGTGTCTGAAATATATCGGTCTAGCCACTCTCCAAGCCTGATAAAGGTCGGTCATTGTGAACTATCTTGAAAGACTGCAGGAGAGGAAAGACTTTGCTGGAAAGGAATTCACTGTAAATTAAATAAAAGGGGTTTATCGGGACGAGGACTCAGCTTCGTGCTGCTGGGGAAGCCAAGGTCAGAACACCTCCTCCCACCCCCCAAAAAATTGAGGGTTCAACAACCTCTTGTGCACAAAGGAGTCCATTTGCCGGAGGCCCCAATTAAACGCTTGCAAGCAGGAACTGGTTTGGCCTGAATTCACACCTCCCTAATCACCCCTGCGCTAAAGAAAACAGAGCCGCTAGTCCTCACCTTTTTCTCATCCCCTTCCTGCAGAAGTTGAAGGTGGCTCCTTTTCTCGCTCTCCTTGCACAAAGAGCTGCTGTGATGCTGGACCAAGCCAACCGGTGGGGAGACACTCCGGCCTTGGGGATCCACCCAGGTGTAGATGTGGTTGGTTCTGTAGCCGCCGGGAATGCGACCCACCGAATGGACAGTCAGGTTCAGCTTCTTGGAGCCCTTGAGCACCTGTAGGGGGGAAAGGGTGTTGAAGACAAAGTTTATATCAGAAGGCGAAGGTAAGTCTGAGAAAAGAGGCCATTTAATTAAAAAGCAACAATATTCACAGCTCCCATATTTTTGCCGCCAGTGTTAAGGAAGTGTTAAATGTTAAGTAAGGGGCCTCTGGTGGCTCAGCAGACTAAGTCTGTCTGTTATTAACACAGTTGCTTGCAATTACTGCAGGTTCAAGCCCCACCAGGCCCAAGGTTGACTCAGCCTTCCATCCTTTATAAGGTAGGTAAAATGAGGACCCAGATTGTTGGGGGCAATAAGTTGACTTTGTATATAATATACAAATGGATGAAGACTATTGCTTAACACTGTAAGCCGCCCTGAGTCTTCGGAGAAGGGCGGGATATAAATTCAAATTAAAAAAAAAAGTGTGAATATATAAAAAAGAACAACCCTCCACTCTGCCTTATTTGCAAGCCATGGGGCAATTTTGGTGGATATTGAAGGAATCTTCTGCAGCTATTGGAAGAAGTCCTGTAATATCCTGTAATTATTTACCCTGGAAATAAGGAGAAATTTCCTGACAGTGATGGCAATCAACCCACGGAACAGAAGTTGCCTTCGGAAGTTGTGGGAGCTTCATCCCTGGAAGCCTTCAAGAAGAGACTGGACGGGCATCTGTCAGAAATGGTGTAGAGTCTCCTGCTTGGGTAGGTGGGTGGGTTGGACTAGATGACCTACAAGGTCCCTTCCAACTCCGTTAATCTGTATCTGAATCTCAGTTTACCGATAGAAGAGTTGGGATAATTAACCTGTGAGAGGGATCTTGGAGTCCTAGTGGACAATCGCTTAAATATGAGCCAGCCGTGTGCTGCAGCTGCCAAAAAAAAGCCAACACAGTTCTAGGCTGCATTAACGGAGGGATAGAATCAAGTTCACATGAAGTGTTAATACCACTTTATGATGCCTTAGTAAGAGCACCTTTCAAATTCTGCATCCAGTTTTGGTCGCCACAATGTAAAGAAGATGTTGAGACTCTAGAAAGAGTGCAGAGAAGAGCAACAAAGATGATTAGGGGACTGGAGGCTAAAACACATGAAGAACGGTTGCAGGAATTGGGTATGTCTAGTTTAATAAAAAGAAGGACCAGGGGAGACATGATAGCAGTGTTCCAATATCTCAGGGGCTGCCCCAAAGAAGAGGGAGTCAAGCTATTCTCCAAAGCCCCTGAGGGCAGGATAAGAAGCAATGGATGGAAACTAATCAAGGAGAGAAGCAACCTGGAACTAAGGAGAAATTTCCTGACAGTGAGAACAACTTGCCTCCAGAAGTTGTGAATGCTCAACACTAGAAGTTTTTGAGAAAAGACTGAACAACTATTGTCTGAAATGGTAGAGGGTCTCCTGTTCAGACAGGAGACTGGACTAGAAGACCTTCAAGTTCCCTTCCAACTCTGTTATTCTATTCTATCCAAACCAACCCTCTTTCCTTTCTAGACTGTGCAGGAATGAACAGATTAACTTTGATGATTAAAGAAAGAGAGGATTCAGAATATTTTTAAGATATGGGATAAATTTTACCATTGGTTAGAAGAAAGGTATAGATGAGCAGTGGACAATTATGTACGAAAACGATAATAATGTATCTGTGAAAAAATGGTAATAGTTTAAATTGGAGTGAAGAAACAAGAAACAACAAAATAGAATAGAATAGAATAGAATTTTTATTGGCCAAGTGTGATTGGACACACAAGGAATTTGTCTTTGGTGCATCTGCTCTCAGTGTACATAAAAGAAAAGATACGTTCATCAAGGTACAACATTTACAACACAATTGATGATCAATATATCAATATAAGTCATAAGGATTGCCAGCAACAAGTTATAGTCATACAGTCATAAAAAGATGGAGCCAGGAAGAAAACGCCGAGACGTCACACGGAAGGAATTACTGATGTTTTAAATGTATGTTTAAAACATAAATGTTAATGTTTTAATATAAAATAAAAAACTTTTTTTTTAAAAAAAAGCACCTGTTACCATTATTATTGTCTCATTTGGTCGGGAATTGCTGGCTCTGAAAGCTTCAGGCCACAAAATATTATCATTTTCAGATAGGGCACGGTTCAAAAAAATAAATAAAATCATCCTCCGATTGATTCGAAAAATTCCTCCTTCTGCAGTAGAGTGAGTGCCAGGCTGTTCTTGAACTGCAAACTGCACCACCAGCAAAAACGCAGCCAAAGTTTTGTCCTTAAGAAAAGTAAAATGGCAATTAGAGATAAATATCTAAATTAGAGGAAGGGTTCCAACAGGGCTTCGATTTATAATCAGCCACCGAAGTCACACCTGGTTAATATAAAGCCCATTTTTTTAATCGAATGGGCTGGAAATTCAATTGTCTTCACGTTTTATTGATTTCTCTCAGCTCGAGTATCTAAATAGCATGGTTGTCGGGACGGGCCAAAGATAACCACTTATGTGTCAGAGATGAGTGTTTTCTTGAGCAGGGATAAATAAAGTGGTATCTTCCATATGTTGCGCAATGTTGTACAAACTACTGATAGGAAAGAATATTTGTAGCTCATGGTTGAACTGTGGGGTCTTTGGTGCTCTCTGAACTTGGCGGTTTTCTCAAAGATGTTTCATTACCCAACTAGATAACATCATCAGTTCTAGAAGAGAATGGATATCTTATTATTATATAGTTGAGAACCAGCAAGAACATGCTACCCTCTTCTTCCTCCTCCCCCTCTGACAAACTCCTCTCCCTTCTAGCACTGATGCTGTTACCTGTTTGGGTAAGAAAACCACCAAGCTCTGAGAGCACTAAGGACTTCACAGTCCTCCTCCTCTTCACAAACCCTACTCCTAGCGCTGATGATGTTACTTAGTTGGGTCATGACATGTCTACAAGAAGACTGCTAATGGACCCCACAGCATCATGGACCCAACAGTCCTCCTCCTCCTCCTCCTCTCCACAAACTCCACTGTCTTCTAAGACTCATGATGTTACCTAGTTGGGTCATGAAATGTCTGCAAGAAAACCACCCAGCTCAGAGAACACCAAGGAGCCCACAGTCCTCCTCCTCCTCCTCCTTCATCACCACCACCGCTACCTTCTACCACTGATGATGTTACCTAGTTGGGTCATGAAATGTCATGAAAACTGTTCTTGTGTCTAGTTGTTCTGGTGTGCAGTGCTCTGTAGCTTCGTTTTGAGGGTAGGAGTTGAAACAGTTTATGTCCAGGATGTGAGGGATCTGTAAATGCATGGTCCCATTGACAGCAACGTCGCCCTGTTTTTTTTTTTTTTACTCCTGATAGGATTCCGATTGCTCATCCAGACGTCCTGCACGCTCTTCCCTCTGAAGCCCAAAACCTCATGGTCATCTATCTTGCTTGGAACTTCTCATCACCTGGCTGAACAAGCCGGGAGCAAGATAAATCAAAAAAAGGCTAACAGCCAGATGGATTTCATTAGTCCATTGATTTCTTGTTTTAATTATGTGTCAGCTCGGCTACCGTGTAAGCAAATGGCTGCTGCGGTTGGGTGGTGTTGTTTTTTTTGATGACAGAGAGGCAGACAGATGAAAAAGGTTTGGATCCAGAACATGATTTAAGAAAAAAACAAACACAAGACATGTTTCGGGAAATTGTCCCTGCACATAAACACGAGCGTCTTTTTCTCCCAGTTCGCTTTTCATCCTCAGGCTGAAGTTAAGGCTGACAGCAAACGGCTGGAAGTTTTTATTAGTGGGCTCGGTGATGCATTGCCGCGTTTGCTGGAATGAAGTGCTGTGACACGAGCCACCTTTCCTTGCAGATGTCAAACAGCATCTTCGCCAGCCGGGGCGGTTAAGTGGAATAGCGGTCAACTCCGAGCCAGTGCAGTGCAGTGCAGTGCAGTGACCGGTTTATTGTAAGACCGAGAGCAAATTGCTAATGGTTTGATCTTTTCACGTAGATGGAGCCCTCTCGGTGTTTCGAAATTATCAGAAGGTTGCAAAGAGCGCACGTAGAACAGCAATGTATGTATGTATATTTCACATACAAGAGTACTCAACTCCTCTGCTCACAATAGAATCCCTTATGCCACCAGGCTTGGACAACCTGGAACTGCGCCGCCTATAGTCTGACCTAAGTGTAGTACACAAAATAGTCTGCTACAACATCCTACCCGTCAACGACTACTTCAGCTTCAACCGCAACAATACACAGGCAAACAATAGAACAGAACAGAACAGAAAAGAAAAGAACAGAATAGATTAGAATAGAATTCTTTATTGGCCAAGTGTGATTGGACACACAAGGTATTTGTCTTGGTGCATATGCTTTCAGTGTACATAAAAGAAAAGATACCTTCATCAAGGTACAACACTTACTTAGTGATGGTCATAGGGTAGAAATTTAACACTTAATGATAACCGATACAAAGTCAAGGTAAACCGCTCCAAACTCGATTGCAGAAAACACGACTTCAGCAACCGAGTGGTCAATGCCTGGAATGCACTACCTGACTCTGCGGCTCCATCCCCAAACCCCCTTAACTGTAACCTTAGACTGTCTGCTGTTGACCTCCCCCCATTCCCAAGAGGTCTGTAAGGGGTATGCATAAGCGGACCAGTGTACCTTCCGTCTCTGTCCTGTTGTCCCCATTTATTCGTATTCATTTCCTATGTTCATGTCCATGTTTATACTTATACCGGTTATCTTGTAAATGTTTGACAAATAAAATAAAATAAATAAATAAATGAACAAACAAATAAAATAATAAATAAATAAATAAATAAATAAATAAATAAATAAATAAAATAAATAAGTGGGCCTCTGTGGCTCAGGCTGCTAATGCAGTCTGTTATTAACAGCAGCTGCTTGCAATTACTGCAGGTTCTAGTCCCACCAAGCCCAAGGTTGACTCAGCCTTCCATCCTTTATAAGATAGGTAAAATGAGGACCCAGATTGTTGGGGGCAATAAGTTGACTTTGTATATAAATATACAAATAGAATGAAGACTATTGCTAACATAGTGTAAGCCGCCCTGAGTCTTCGGAGAAGGGCGGGATATAAATGCAAAAAAATAAAATAATGTATGTATGTATGTGAAGGAAGGAAGGAAAGAAGGAAGGAAGGAAGGAAGGAAGGAAGGAAGGAAGGGAAGGAGGGAGGAAAGAGGGAGGGAGGAAAGGAAGGAAGGAAGGAAAGAAGGAAGGAAGGAATGGAAAGAGGGAGGAAAGAGGGAGGGAGGAAAGGAAGGAAGGAAGGGAGGAAGGGAGGGAGGGAGGAAAGAGGGAGAAAAGGAAGGAAGGAAAGAAGGAAAGAAGGAAGGAAGAAAGGAAGGAAGGAAGGGAGGAAGGGAGGAAAGAAAGAAGGGACTGTCAGCACTGGCCTCCAATTCTCTGGGGTCCTACTCTACTGTGGTTGGGGGCATCTGAAGGTGAGATCGGTACCAATAAAGAAAATATTTGTAGCTCAGGGTTGAAATGAGGTGTCCTCTCTGAGCCTGCAGACGCTTCAACATCTAAGCAACATCATCAGTGCTAGAAGGAAGTGGGGTTTGCAGGGTGGAGGAAGAAGAAGAGCAGGACTGTGGGGTCCTTGGTGCTCTCTGAGTTTTCTTGCAGACATTTCATGACCCAACTAGATAATGTCATCAGTGCTAGAAGGGAGTGAGGTTTGCAAGGAGGAGGAGGAGGATGGGGGGAGGAGAAGGAGGAAGAGGATGACGGCTATGGGGTCCTTGGTGCTCTCTAAGCTGGGTTGCTTTCTTGTTGACATTTCATTTCCCAAACTAGGTAACATCACCAGAATGGAGTTTGTGGAAAGGAGGAGGAGGAGGAGGAAGAGGAGGAGGAGGAAGAAGATAAAGAAGAAGAGGAGGAGGAGGAGGAGGAGGAGGAGGAGGAGGAGGAGGAGGAGGAGGAAAGAAGATAAAGAAGAAGAGGAGGAGGAGAAGAAGGAGGAACAAGAAGATAAAGAAGGAGGAGGAGGAGGAGGAAGAAGAAGAAGAAGAAGAAGAAGAAGAAGAAGAAGAAGAAGAAGAAGAAGAAGAAGAAGAAGAAGAAGAAGAAGAAGAAGAAGAAGAAGAAGAAGAAGAAGAAGAAGAATTTGTGAACTGTAGAATCCTGCTGAACTCTATCTCTGGGTTTACCTTTTAGTTCCCAATTTAGTCTATATCCCTGGAATTTTGATTTGATTGTTTTCTTGCAGACATTTCATGACCCAACGAGGGAATATCATCAGTGCTAGAATGGAGTGGGGTTAGTTTCTATTCTAGTCGCTGGCCCTCGTGTAGTCTTAAAGGTTCTTTGGCTGAGTTGTTTACTGTTGGCTTGTTTGGCAGTTCCTTGGCTGGTTTACTGTCTACTTGATTGTGGGTCTGATATTAATCTTGGACTCAATCTATGTTCTGGGTGCTGTCCATTCTGGAGGCAAGTCGTTCCACTGATGAATTGTTCTCACTGTCAGGAAATTTCTCCTTAGTTCTAAGTTGCTTCTCTCCTTGTTTAGTTTCCACCCATTGCTTCTTGTCCTGCCTTCAGGGGCTTTGGAGAACAGTTTGACTCCTTCCAGTTCCTGAGATATTGGAACATACTGCTGTCCTTTTCTTGCCAAAGTGTTGCTCAAACACCCAAACTGACGAACAATGCATATATTTTTGGGGGGTAATTGCAAACCTGCTATTTAGGTCACCTATTTCCCTTCCCATTCCAGAACTGACACATGTTCTTTTATGTTTGTGTGTGTGGAATTTCAACTCTTTACCTCCTTAAGGATCTTTCCACCCTGCTAATATTTTCTTTATTCTGCAAATACATCGATAACCCCACGAAGCGCAGCATGTTTTCTGGGCTCGCTGAGCTGCAGCTCGTATTCTTCCTACCGCACGGAACCAGCCCGGGTGCCCTGTTTTAGCAAAACAAGCCATTTAGTCCAATGAACCCTGTGAAGCTTCCCTAAGGCTCGGCATTGATCCGGTCGTGTAATGAATATTGATCGGCGCCACCTCTTCGCAGACTCACATTCCTAAGGGGGAAAAGAAAGAAATCTGCTTTGTTCCAGCGGTCACCAACCGGTGATCCGTGGACCACTGGTGGTCCATGAGAAAATTTTGGTGGTCCACAGAAAAATTATTTGCATTTTTAATATTGCACTAAATCAGGGAGTCTTCAAACTACGGGCCCTGGGCCGGATACGCGCAATGAAGGTTTGTGTTGCTGCAGAGTGTCTCCCCCTTGGGGGTCTTTTTGTGTGGGTCAGAGGGAGGCAGAAATTCCGACTTGGGGTCTGCTTCAGCCTCCTGGTGCAGGGCTTCCAGTCCAACCCCCTGCTCAGGCAGGAGAAACTAGACCATTTCAGAGACATGTCTGTCCAATCTCTTGAAAACGCCTGGTGTTGGAGCACCCACAATTTCTGGAGGCAAACCGTTCCACAAATTAATTGTTCTCCTTGTCAGGAAATTTCTCCCTATTTTTTTTTTAATTTGCATTTATATCCCGCCCTTCTCCGAAGACTCAGGGCGGCTTACACTATGTTAGCAATAGTCTTCATCCTATTTGTATATTTATATACAAAGTCAACTTATTTCTTATATTTATATTTTATATATTTTATAGACCTTAGGACCTTTCGCCGCGAACTTAAAACCTATTTATTTCGTATGGCTGGACTAGCTTGATTTTACCTTTAAAATTTTAATTGGATGATGGGTTTTAAATTTTGGTAATTTTATGGGGTGTACTGTTATTTTAAATTTATGGGCAAGTTTAAATCAGTTTTTTAAGGGTTGTTTTAATTATTGTGTATGTTTTGTATTTTATCTGCCTGTTCACCGCCCTGAGTCCTTCGGGAGAAGGGCGGTATACAAATTAAAACATTATTATTATTATTATATATTGAACTTATATTTCTAGGTTGGTTGTCTCCTTGATTAGTTTCCATCCATTGCTTCTTTTCTGGTCCATTGGAAAAGAGGTTGACCACCACCACCCCCTTATTTGTGGCAGCCCCTTAAATATTGGAATACAGAGTAACAGAGTTGGAAGGAACCTCCAGAGATCTTCTAGTCCAACCCCCTGCTCAAGCAGGAAACCCCAATACCACTTCAGACAAATGGTTATCCAACTTCTTTTTAAAAACTTCCAGTGTTGGAGTGTTCACAACTTCTGGAGGCAAGTTGTTCCACTGATTAATTGTTCTCACTGTCGGGAAATTTCTCCTCAGTTCTAGGTTGCTCCTCTCCTTGGTTAGTTTCGATCCATTGCTTCTTAGAAATGTATCAAAATGCAACTCTCCTCAACCGTTATCAGCCTGGATCAGAGGTGGGATTCATCAGGTTCTGACCAGTTCTGGAGAACCGGTAGCGGAAATTTTGAGTAGTTCGGAGAACCGGTAGTAAGAATTCTGACTGGCCCCGCCCCCATCTATTCTCTGCCTCCAGAGTCCCAGCTGATCGGGAGGGAAATGGAGATTTTACACTATTTTTCCTTTGCCACACCCACCAAGCCACACCCACCAAGCCATGCCACGCCCACCAAGCCACGCCCACAGAACCGGTAGCAAAAAAAATTTGAAACCCACCACTGGCCTGGATTGCCAGCTGGTCAGAACCAGAGTTGTTTCCCACCGTTTCTGATCTAGGAAAGCTGATAATTTTATTTATTCTCTTTTTTTATTTATTTATTTACATTTATATCCCGCCCTTCTCCGGAGACTCAGGGCGGCTTACATTGTGTAAGGCAATAGTCTCATTCTATTTGTATATTTACAAAGTCAACTTATTGCCCCCCCAACAATCTGGGTCCTCATTTTACCTACCTTATAAAGGATGGAAGGCTGAGTCAACCTTGGGCCTGGTGGGACTCGAACCTGCAGTAATTGCAGGCAGCTGTGTTTTAATAACAGGCTGTCTTACAGCCTGAGCCACACCGCGGCTCTTAACATAAAGCTCAGACTATTTTACCAGTATTAATTTATTTATCCCAATCGCTCCCAGTTCCTACGCTGGTTTTATTTTTGCCCACTTATTCCATTTGTAAGATTGCCTAATTGCAAACCAGCTCAAGGCCGGCAGGAAGCAAGGATTAGCAACACATCATAACAACAACAACAACAACAAAAAATTTAAGAAGGAAAGTATTCCTTCTTTGGATTTTGTACATTGCTAGGGAAATACAAAAGAACTCGAAATCCTTTAACAATCCAGGGAGTGTATAAATAATCCTGGCCAAGATCCTGCTGGCATAGCTAAACTTTTAAAGCTTTCCTTAAAGGTAAAGGTTCCCCTCGCACATACGTGCTAGTCGTTGCCGACTCTAGGGGGCGGTGCTCATCTCCGTTTCAAAGCCGAAGAGCCAGCGCTGTCCGAAGACGTCTCCGTGGTCATGTGGCCGGCATGACTCAACGCCAAAGGCGCACGGAACGCTGTTACCTTCCCACCAAAGGTGGTCCCTATTTTTTCTACTTGCATTTTTACGTGCTTTTGAAACTGCTAGGTTGGCAGAAGCTGGGACAAGTCACGGGAGCTCACCCCGTTACACGGCAGCACCAGGGATTCGAACCGCTGAGCTGCCGACCTTTCGATCGACAAGCTCAACGTCCTAGCCCCTGAGCCCTTAAAGGACCACCGTACAGATCTTAAGAGTAGTGGCAGCAGGGAAGACAAAACCTCATTTGGGTCTGACTCTCCCTGGTTTCTCAGATCCTAAAGGGAGGAGCCTATGGATACGACAAGATAACCTTTATTGTCCCTTTTGATTGTCAGCACACCTTAAAAACGAAATTCTGTTGCCTGCTCTCAAAAGAAAGTATACGTCTATCCAGTGGTGGGATTCACGTAATTTAACAACCGGTTCTCTGCCCTAACGATTTCTTCCAAAAATCAGTTCACCAAACTGTTCAGAAAGTTAACAACCGGTTCTCCCGAAGTGGTGCGAACGGGCTGAATCCCACCACTGCATCTATCCCAGCGGGGAAATCCACTTACCTTTGCCACCGGTTCGGTAGCGTGTACCTGCCCTGCGTATGTGCGCCTCTTCTGCACATGCGCAGATGGTAAAAAAAACCACAGGACATAATGACATCCCGGTGGGGGTGGGGTGGGGGCGGAGCCTCCCGCTGCCGGCGCTACCGGTTCGGCAAGCTGGATAGAACTTGGGGAATTTCACCGCTGATCTATCCATACAAAAATATAACACACATATACACATGTTTTCTTTCTTTCTTTCTTTCTTTCTATCTATCTATCTATCTATCTATCTATCTATCTATCTATCTATCTATCTATCTATCTATCTATCTATCTATCTATCTATCTATCCATCCATCCATCTATCTCAACTATCTATCTATCTATCTATCTATCTATCTATCTATCTATCTATCTATCTATCTATCTATCATCCATCCATCCATCCATCCATCTCAACTATCTATCTATCTTTCTTTCTTTCTTTCTATCCATCTATCTATCCATCCATCTATCTATCCTATCTATCATCTGTCTTCTATTATATTCTGTCATCTATCTATCTATCTATCTATCTATCTATCTATCTATCTATCTATCTATCTATCTATCTATCTATCATCTATCTATCTATCTATCTATTATCTATCATTTACGTATCTACCTACCTACCTATTATCTGTCTTCTATTATCTTCAATCTTCTGTTATCTATCTATCATTTATGTATCTACCTACCTACCTACCTATTATCTGTCTTCTAATATCTTCGATCTTCTTCATCTATCTATCTATCTATCTATCTATCTATCTATCTATCTATCTATCTATCTATCCTATCTATCATCTGTCTTCTAATATCTTCGATCTTCTGTCATCTATCTATCTATCTATCTATCTATCTATCTATCTATCTATCTATCTATCTATCTATCTATCTATCTATCTATCTGCCTTCTATTATCTTCTGTCATCTATCTATCTATCTATCTATCTATCTATCTATCTATCTATCTATCTATCTATCTATCTATCTATCTATCTATTATCTATCATTTATGTACCTACCTACCTATTATCTGTCTTCTATTATCTTCAATCTTCTGTTATTTATCTATCTATCATTTATGTATCTACTTACCTACCTATCTATTATCTGTCTTCTAATATCTTCGATCTTCTTCATCTATCTATATATCTATCTGTCTGTCTATCTATCTATCTATCTATCTATCTATCTATCTATCTATCTATCTATCTATCTATCTATCTATCTATCTATCTATCATCTCTCTCTCTCTCATTTATGTATCTACCTACCTACCTACCTATTATCTGGCTTTTATTATGCTGACTCTATAAACCACAGAGAGAGGGCTGTAAAAGCACTGAGAAGCGGTATATAAGTCTAAGTGCTATTGCTAAGTGCTATTTGTCATTGGAGATGAATTCTTGCAGAGCTCGACTTGCAAGATGGGTCTTTTAGTCTCTGCGTCTGGACAACCCTGAAAGTCAGCACAATCGGTCCCTAGCCTTGCTCTGGAACTCTTATTCCAAGAGGCTGACAGCAGCTGGTGGATTTTGCGAAAGGTCACTCCATCCCTCAGCCAGAGGAACATTACAATAATTACAGGGAGATTTGATTTTGAAAAGAGAGAAAGGGAGAGAGAGAAAGAGAGAGGGAGATGTTGACTTGGCAGAACCAGCCTGTGAAATGTACATTCCAAAAGAACATTGCTGAACCACTGTGCTTTGAGAAGGAAAAAGACAACAAAAATAACAGCAAAACAGCCTCCAAGCAGTGAGCCCGTGGTGCCAACATTCATCCCATGGAGTTGCAGCGAAGGATGCAAAAGAACTGGTCCAATTAATTAGAGAGGCAGCTACAGAAGATTCTTCTTCTCCGGTATTTTTGGACTTGGTTTTTTTTTTTTTTCCCAGGATGGCAGTTGGGCTTCTCCAAAATCCCTCGTTCAAATAACCGAATAACAGAATCGGGACGGATTTTGGGTCACCCACCGTTTTTGCAATTTGCAAAACCTTGGCATCTGGGGAGAAGGAGACCACATCTTGGCCACTGGTGTGGAAAGCACGAAGAGGGCTGGACCTTTGACGGTAAAAGCAGAACTATCTGCGGGGTCGCTGGTGCTCTCTGAGCTTGGTGGTTTCTATCCAGACATTTCATCACCAAAGTCGGTAACATCATCAGTGCTAGAAGGGAGTAGGGTTTGCTTATTCCATTTTTTTAAGCACCGCTCCCTTCTAGCACCGATGATGTTACCCAGTTGGGTAATGAAAGATCTGCAAGGAAATTACCAAGCCCAGATACTACCACAGTCCTCCTCCTCCTCCCTTATTTATTATTTATTTATTTTATTAAATTTTTATACCGCCCTTCTCCCGAAGGACTCAGGGCGGTATACAGCCGGAATAAAATACAAAATATATACAATTAAAAGAAATTAAAATAAACTATTACTAAACGGCCGGTAATTTAAAAGATTTAAAATTTTAAAATATTACTAAAACCCCAATTTAAAATCAACTATTTATGCCAGTCCTGCTTGAATGAATAAATATGTTTTTAGCTCACGACGAAAGGTCCGAAGATCAGGCACTTGACGCAGGCCAGGGGGGAGTTCATTCCAGAGCGTCGGTGCTCCCACAGAGAAGGCCCTACTCCTGGGGGCCGCCAGCCGACATTGTTTGGCGGACGGCACCCTGAGAAGGCCCCCTCTGTGAGAGCGTACGGGTCGATGGGAGGCATAAGGTAACAGCAGGCGGTCTCGTAAGTACCCGGGTCCTAAGTCATGGAGCGCTTTAAAGATGGTAACCAGGATCTTGAAGCGCACCCAAAAGACTACAGGAAGCCAGTGCAGACTGCGGAGCAGTGGTGTTACATGGGAGCCACGAACGGCTCCCATTACCACTCGCGCAGCTGCATTCTGGACTAACTGCAGCCTCCGGGTGCACCTCAAGGGCAGCCCCATGTAGAGAGCATTGCAATAATCCAGCCGAGACGTAACCAGAGCGTGAGTGACTGTGCATAAGGCCTCCCGGTCAAGGAAGGGACGCAACTGGCGAACCAAGCGAACTTGGTAAAAGGCCCTCCTGTTGACGGCCGCCAGATGTTCATCAAAGGACAGCCGACCATCCAGGAGGACGCCCAAGTTGCCTTCAAACCCCACTCCTTTCTAGCACTGATGTTGTTACCTAGGTGGGTCATGAAATGTCTGCAAGAAAACCACCAATCACAGAGAGCACCAAGGACCCCTTATCTCCTCCTCCTCCTTCCTCCTCCTCCTCCTCCTCCTCCTCCTCTCTGCAAACTCCACTCCCCTCTAGCACTGATGATATTACCTAGTTGGGTCATGAAACATCTGTAATAAAACCATCAAGCACAGAGAGCACCAAGGACCCCAACCCTGAGCTACAAATATTCTCTTCTTCTAACAGAACGATCTGGCTTCCCTTAGGGGAATTCTCGTGAGATTCATTCTTCGGATTCCTTGGCTGCTGTGATGCATGAAATATTTACATCACATACTTCAAGTGGTCACCTTCTTCAAGCCCCTTCCCCCACCCACCCACCCCATCCGTCACTCATTCACCTTCCTCGCCATTTAGTTGATTGATCCCAACTGATCGATAGCCTGTGTTTTTGTTCTGATGGGAGCTCGGGGCAGACAGCCGCATTTCAAACCAAGGCAGAATATAAAAGGTTTGTCAGTGAGACTAAAATGAAGAATCGATAGTTCTCCAAGAAGCTGCACTTTTAGAAACAAGGAGAGAGAGAGAGAGAGAGAAAGGGAGGGAGGGAGGGAGAAGACAGAGAGAGGAGAGAGAGAGGAGAGAGAGAGAACAAGAGAGAGATAGAAGAAACAGAGAGGAGAAAAAGAGAGAAAGAGGAAAGTGAGAGAGAAAGGAGAGAGAGGCAGAAGAGAGAGGAGAGAGAGAGAAGAAAGAAAGAGGGGAGAGGAGAGAGAGAAGAAGAGAGAGGAGAGAGGAGAGAGAGAAGAAAGAGAAAGAGGAGAGAGAAAGAGAGAAGAGAGGAGAGAGGAGAAAAGACAGAGGAGAGACAGTGGAGAGAGAGAACAAGGGAGAGAGATAGAAGAAAGTGAGAGGAGAGAGAGAAAGGAGAGAGAAGAAAGAGGGAGGGAGAGGGAGATGGGGAGAGAGAAAGAGAAAGGGAGGGAGGGAGAGAGAAAGTGTGAGAAAGAGAATGAGAGAGAGTGAGAGAGGAGAGAGAGAATAAGAGAGAGAGATAGAAGAAAGAGAGAAGAGAGAAAGAGGAAAGAGAGAGAGAAGGGTGAGAGAGGCATAAAAGAGAGGAGGGCCGGTTTAGCTCACGCTGGTAAAAGCCTGTTATTAAGAACACAGTAGCCTGCAATTACTGCAGGTTCGAGCCCGGCCCAAGGTTGACTCAGCCTTCCATCCTTTATAAGGTAGGTAAAATGAGGACCCAGATTGTTGGGGGGGCAATAAGTTGACTTTGTAAAAATATACAAATAGAATGAGACTATTGCCTTATACACTGTAAGCCGCCCTGAGTCTTAGGAGAAGGGCGGGGTATAAATGTAAACAAAAAAAAAAAAAAAGAGAGAGAGGAGAGAGAGAAGAAAGTGGAAGGGAGGGAGAGAGGGAGAGGAGAGGGGGAGAGAGATAGAGAGTGAGTGAGAGAGAGAGAGAGAGAGAAAGAAAGAGAAAGAGAGAGAGAGAGAGAGAGGCTAAGGACCTTAGCGGCTTGGGAACAAGGCAAAAGAAGCTCGTTTTGTGGAGGTGAACTTCCAAACGGGAAGGGCAAATGCACCAGAGCCCTCCTGCTATTCTTAATCACTAGCCAGTCTCACAATAAAGAGAAGGAGGAGGAGGAGGAGGAGCTCCCTTGGCAAACCAGCTCCAAAAAGAGTTTCAGGCTTTCAAAGGTTACCACCAACACTTTCCATTGAGCCTGGGAAGCAAGTGGCAAGCAGGAATGGATTTATTTATTTTTTTAAACAATTCAGGCACAGTATAATCTCTCGTACCCTCGGGTGGTTAAGTGCTGCGCAGTTCCCATTTTGCTGGGAATCTTTTCAAGGCTAGTAGCCCCATGCAGAGCCCATTGAGACGATCAGCTGTTAGGCTCATTTGCTTGAATAAACGCCCTGAGCTGTCATTCTTAGCATTGTTCAAAATGGCAAAAAAAAAACACCAACCCAAAAAACCACAAACAACCGCCCCCCCAAAAAAAACCCTGAACTTGGTTGCAGAGCAGAGACTCCGCTCAAAGAACATTCCAGATATAATTCAGATGCAGTTGTCTCGGAAGTCCTGCTAAGCTGTCGTAAGCAGGAGTGGGGGCTGCTGGGGGTTCGCAGCGGTTCGGGAGAACCTCTAGCTAAGATTTTGTGAAGTTCGGAGAATCCCCCCAAATCCCACTCCTGGCTGGCCCTGCTCACCCCATCCCGCCCAGGAGTTCCCACGCGGCCCGTTTTGGACACAGGTAAGTGCAGGGTGCGCGCGGAGGCTCAGGGAGGGTGAAAAACGGGCCTACCAGAAGTTCGGGAAGATCGGAAACTGGCCCGTTTCCCGCCTTCCTGAACTTCTGGTAGGTCAGTTCTGGTAGGCGAAAATGACCTCCCCAGGCTCCGGAGGCCCTCTGGAGGCCAGAAACAAGCCTGTTTCCGGCCTCCTGAGGGCCTCCAGAGCCTAGGGAGGCCATTTTTGCCCTCCTGGAAGCTTTAGAAAAGCCTCAGGAGCCCGGGGAGGGCAAAACCACCCCCCTCCATTGCACTGTAGTGCAGGAGCAGAGGTGAGTTTCAGCAGGTTCTGACCAGTTCTGGAGAACCGGTAGCGGAAATTTTGATTAGTTCGGAGAACGGGTAGTAATAATTCTGACTGGCCCTGCCCCCATCTATTCTCTGCCTCCCAAGTCCCAGCTGATCGGGAGGAAATGGGGATTTTGCAGTAACCTTCCCCTGGATTGGGGTAGGAATGGAGATTTTATAGTATCCTTTCCCCTGTCACGCCCACCAAGACACACCCACAGAACCGGTAGTAAAAAAAATTTGAAACCCAGCACTGTGCCATGCCCACCCATGGCCACGCCCACCCAGCAACCAGGCAGAGAACCCCTTGCTAAAATATTTGAAGCCCACCCCTGGTCAAAAGATTAGAAGTGGCGGGGAAGTGAGCCATTAACAAGCCAAAATATGTCTTTATTTATTTATTCTTTTGCTGATGGAAAGCAAAGGGCCCTGGATAGTTTTTAAAAGACTTGGGAATCGTGATCTCAAGATGTTTATCCGCCCGGCTGTCTGAATGAACAACGGAGGCTGCCTTCTGGTTTTAAAAATTGTTTTGGCTACTTCCATTAAAAGAGGCATTCATCATATTGATTGGAGAACAGAGTTAAACCGGCGTTCAGAATATATACAAGCAGAAACTCACCAGCTTTGGCAACTGTGAAATATGAGTTTAATCTCTTGTAGCAGTAAATTTTTTTCCCCCTGGGCTAAGAATACGCAGGTGATGAACGAATAAAGCACATCTCGTTACAGATGTTGACCAAAGCCAACACAGCCTAGTGGCGACATAGCCCGTGGTCTCACTTCCACCCGTGGATCAGGGCTCGCCAACCTTGGCAACTTTAAAGACTTGTGGACTTCAACTCCCAGAATTCCACAGGTCTTAAGGCTGCCAAGATTGGACACCATTTTTTTTTCAGGACAAGGTCTTGGTCTTTGATCTTGACTGATGACTTCACCTTATAATGGAGATTCATCCAAGGCCAACCCTTTTTGAACAATTCTTGAGACAATGGAGATTCGCCTGAGTGATTTAGATTGCTTTCTTGCCCTTGGTCGGTGCCTTTTCCAATTTAAATATACCAGCTATTAAGGAAATCCCAGTTTTACTTAGGCGGCTTATAAAAACACAAGGAATCTTCATGGTCTTTAAGATACTGCAAAAAGGCATCCCCGCTTAATCAAGGAACTGCTAAGAACACTCCCATCAACACTGATAGGGCAAGACACTAGTATATAAACAGAGAGCAAACCCCACTCCCTACTGGCACTGATGATATTCCCTAATTGGGTCATGAAACGTCTGCAAGAAAACCACCGAGCTCAGAACGTCTGTATATAAACAGGAAGTCTCACTCCCTTCTAGCACTGATGCTGTTACCTAGTTGGGTCATGAAATGTCTGCAAGAAAACCACCAAGCTCAGAGACCACCAAGGACCCCACAATGCTTCTCTTCCTCCTCCTCCTCCTCTTCACAAACCCCACTGCCTTCTAGCACTGATGATGCTATCTAGTTGGGTCATGAAATATCTGCAAGAATACAACCAAGATCAGACTACAGACTCCATAGTCATCTCCTCCTCCTCCTCCTCCTCCTCCTCCTCCTCCTCCTCCTTCTCCTCCTCCTCCTTCTCCTCCTTCTTCCTCCTCCTCCTCCTCCTCCTCTTCTTCTTCTCCTTCTTCCTCTTCTCCTCCTCCTCCTTCTCCTTCTTACTCCCACTCTCACTCCTCCTTTCCACAAATCCCATTCCCTTCTAGCACTGATGATGCTATCTAGATGGGTCATGAAATATCTGCAAGAATATAACCAAGATCAGACTACAGACTCCATAGTCATCTCCTCCTCCTCCTCCTCCTCCTCCTCCTCCTCCTTCTCCTTCTTCTCCTCCTCCTCCTCCTCCTTCCTCCTCCTTCCCCCTCCTTCTCCTTCTTCCTCTTCTCCTCCTCCTTCTTCTCCTTCTTCTCCTTCTTACTCCCACTCTCACTCCTCCTTTCCACAAATCCCACTCCCTTCTAGCACTGATGATGCTATCTAGATGGGTCATGAAATATCTGCAAGAATATAACCAAGATCAGACTATGGACTCCATAGTCATCGTCTCCTTCTCCTTCTCCTTCTCCTCCTCTTCTTCTTCTCCTTCTCCTTCTTCCTCTTCTCCTCCTCCTTCTCCTTCTTACTCCCACTCCCACTCCTCCTTTCCACAAATCCCACTCCCTTCTAGCACCGATGATGCGACCTAGTTGGGTCATGAAAGGACTGCAAGAAAACCACCAAGCTCAGAGAGTACCAAGGACCCCAACAATAATACTACGGGACGCTTGAGTATAACTCTTCTGATTAGAAGTTTCTTGGACCCTCATAAGATGAAACACATTTTGTTGGGGACAGACAACACTCCTCAGTTTGAAGTTGATTCGGCACAGTCTTCTTTTCCTGCACCCCATATATTGTTAGTTTTAAACAAGTGGTGTCAAAGACCAGACCAATTCTCTTCTGGTAATAATAAAAAGCTGAACGGATCTCCAAAAGTGGTTTGGGTCAATGTCCTTGAGCCACTTTTCTGCTGTGTCACGGCCTTCCTCCTCCCTAAGCAATATAATTCCTGACGCCAGTTCTTCGATGCCAGTTAGGTAGCTAATCCCAGCCAATCAGGGACCCGCAGAATAAATGCGATGATTTTGCAGTGCTACGCGACCAACCAGAGTTGGGAAAGTGTCAGAGAGGGGAAAACATAGCAGATGGAGACCGTAGGATAATCATTCTTGGACCGTATTTTCTCCTGGGTCTGATTTATGCAAGCATGTTTGTCCACTTCTGGGGGATCTTTTTTCCCTTTTCCCCCCTTTTTTTAAACAAACTGCTGACTTGGGGAGGAAGATTTTTGAAACTGCCAGTGTATCTTCTAGAATAAGGATCTATTCTACCTGTTTTGGCTAAGGTTTAGCTTTGGGTCTTATTATTATTATTATTTTTTTAAGGGCATCTGGATACTTGAAAAACATGGCCAAGGAAACTCCGGTTAAACAAGCAATGCAGAGTTCGTCACTGAAGCCCTGTGTGGCAAAGATCTCGCAAGAGGTGGCCATTCTGTTCTCATTTGCAATCGTGCGGTTGTGTAGATTTATGCTGGAAGACTGGAGCAAATGACTCTCTAATGGCATGGGGGAAAGTTTATTCCAAAGGAGTGGGTGGGGGGGGAGAGGAGGCTTAAAGATGGAGATTAGGATGGATGGATAGACTGATAGATGATAGAGAATGGACGAATGGACAGATGGACGGATGAAAGATAGAAAGACGGCTAGATAGAGTGACAAACATATGGATGGAAGATAGCTAGCTAGCTAGCTAGATGATAGATTGGATGGATGGATGGATGGATGGATGGATGGATGGATGGGTAGACAGATAAATAGATAGATAGACAGACAGACAAACAGGGATGGATGGATGGATGGATGGATGATAGACATACTGACAGACATATTGATTGAAGATAAATAGATAGATAGGCAGACAGACGGACAGACAGACAGACAAACATGGATGGAAGATAGATAGATAGATAGATGATAGATAGATAGATAGATAGATAGATAGATAGATAGATAGATAGATAGATAGATAGATAGATAGATAATGGATAAAGGGACATGGATGGATGAGAGATAGCTAGAAAGTTAGCTAGGTAGATAGAGTGACAAACATATAGATGGAAGATAGATAGATAGATAGATAGATAGATAGATAGATAGATAGATAGATAGATAGATAGATAGATAGATAGATAGATAGATAGATAGATAGATAGACAGACAGACAGACAGACAGACAGACAGACATGGATGGAAGATAGGTAGATAGATAGATAGATAGATAGATAGATAGATAGATAGATAGATAGATAGATAGATAGATAGATAGATAGATAGATAGATAGATAGATAGAGACAGGCAGACAGACAGACAGACAGACAGACAGACAGACATGGATGGAAGATAGATGATAGATAGATAGATAGATGAATAGATAGATAGATAGATAGATAGATGAATGAACAGACAGACAGACAGACAGACAGATAGACAGACAGACATGGATGGAAGATAGATAGATAGATAGATAGATAGATAGATAGATAGATAGATAGATAGATAGATAGATAGATAGATAGATAGATAGATAGATAGGCAGACAGACAGACAGACAGGCAGACAGACAGACAGACATGGATGGAAGATAGATGATAGATAGATAGATAGATAGATAGATAGATAGATAGATAGATAGATAGATAGATAGATAGATAGATAGATAGATAGATAGATCGATAGATAATGGATAAATGGACGGATGGATGGATGAGAGATAGCTAGAAAGTTAGTTAGGTAGATAGAGTGACAAACATATAGATGGAAGATAGATAGATAGATAGATAGATAGATAGATAGATAGATAGATAGATAGATAGATAGATAGATAGATAGATGATAGATAGATAGATGAGAATTGCCCCCTTGAAAATATACACCCTATAAGTAATTCTGCAAGTGGTGCACAAAGCCCAGCACACAGCAGCGACTGTATTCTATAGCTAAGTGCCTAAGTGCCTATAGCTAAGTGGATTTTTGCCTTATTTTTTTAAAAGCTATATTTGATCTATTCAGTCTGCCAAGGCTGCCTTCAAATATGCTGTAATGCTCGCTGAAATTTCAGAGGTTTGGAAATCAGGGCAACAAGAACCAACAAAAGTCCACGCACTGATCAAAGCTGATGTTTAAGGACATGATATCTTCATTAAGAAGGAAGCAGAATTGTGCATGCAAATGAATCCTCTTGGTAGAGAGGCAGCACGTTTGCATAATGAGCGCTAATAAATCCGGCTCTTCTTGAGGAAGATGTTGTTGCAGGCTAAATACATAGATAAAAGACATTTCTAGAGAAGAGATAATTTCTAGAAACACAGGTAAAAGGTAAAGGTTCCCCTCGCACATACGTACTAGTCGTTCCTGACTCTAGGGGGCGGTGCTGATCTCCGTTTCAAAGCCGAAGAGCCAGCGCTGTCCGAAGATGTCTGCGTGGTCATGTGGCTGGCATGACTCAACGCCAAAGGCGCACGGAACGCTGTTACCTTCCCACCAAAGGTGGTCCCTATTTTTTCTACTTGCATTTTTACGTGCTTTCGAAACTGCTAGGTTGGCAGAAGCTGGGACGAGTCACGAGAGCTCACCCCGTTACACGGCAGCACTAGGGATTCGAACCGCTGAGCTGCTGATCTACACAGGTAGATAAATGTAAATAGAACAATTGACCAGCGGAACGACTTGCCTCCAGAAGTTGTGGTTGCTCCATCACTGGGGATTTTCAAGAAGAGACTGGACAGCCATTTGTCCAGATTGGAATGGGGTTTCCTGCTTGAGCAGGGGGTTGGACTAGAAGACCTCCAAGGTCCCTTCCAACTCTGTTCTCCTTCACCACAGCTACCACAGTGGGCTTATTTACTTTGGCCACTACCTCGGCGAGTGAGGAAAATCTCATTTGAGCCTTGTTGGATGCAAAAGGAAATTAGTAAAAAGGACATTCGAAAAGAACCCTTAGCAGAAGTAGAATTAGCTTGATATTGGCCGATCAATAAGAAGCTAGAAGTAAGCTCTTTCAAAGATTTGGAGTGCAAGAGAGAGCCTGTCTCCTAGTTTAAGAATATAAGAACTGGTGGATCTGATCTACGCAGCTCATAATAAGACAGCCTTTAGCCTTGTTGGAAGAAATATCCTCCTGGGTTCAGTTCCAAGTGCGGAGAAAGACACTGGAAACATGGTGGCTGATAGGAAAGATGGTTTCATGTGGACAGGACCACGTGGTTTTGAGGTCCTGGGCAATAAAGGCACATGGGTAAGAGAGAGAGAGATAAATTTATACTCTCTGTTGGGCTTTGAATTTGAGCTTGCGTTCTGATTGGTTGTCAGACTCCCGTGGGGCCATGCAGGGGTAACTTTGTAGGTTGTGTTTTGAGTCCCAAGCTTGATCGAGCCTTGCTGGGTGATGATATAATTTTTTTTTATTTGCATTTATATCCCGCCCTTCTCCGAAGACTCAGGGCGGCTTACACTATGTCAAGCAATAGTCTTCATCCTATTTGTATATTTATATACAAAGTCAACTTATTGCCCCCCCAACAATCTGGGTCCTCATTTTACCTACCTTATAAAGGATGGAAGGCTGAGTCAACCTTGGGCCTGGTGGGGCTTGAACCTGCAGTAATTGCAAGCAGCTGCTTTTAATAACAGACTGTCTTACCAGTCTGGGCCACAGAGGCCCTTCTGTAATGAAAGGTTTTTGGCCAATTCCTAATATGGCTCTGCCTGCAGGAGGTAGATCTTTGTTATGTAGAATAGACTGGCCCAGGCCTTAAGGGCCCATTGACAAAGTAGGGGGGGTGGCTGAGTTTCTGCCTCTCTTTTAGGGGAAATATTCTGCCCTTTTAATATTTCCTAAAATATCTCATTTTCCTAGGAGACGGATGGGTGCTAACTTCCTACAGCCTCTTGAGGTCTGTATGCTCACTCGTGAGGTCTATATGCTCACTGAGAGCATATGCACCAAGACAAATTCCTTGTGTGTCCAATCACACTTGGCCAATAAAAAAATTCTATTCTATTCTATTCTATTCTATTCTATTCTATTCTATTCTATTCTATTCTATTCTATTCTATTCTATTCCATATTAATTGGGATGTCGAGAGCCAGTCAATGGGGCTGGCATGGATGCTGAACTGCGTTTCTTCCAACAAGCCAGCATTGGCTAAAATTATGGGATGCGAATTATAAATTGAGTCTGGCCTTGTCGATCGAAAGGTCGGCAGCTCAGCGGTTCGAATCCCTAGTGCTGCCGTGTAACGGGGTGAGCTCCCGTTACTTGTCCCAGCTGCTGCCAACCTAGCAGTTTCGAAAGCCCGTAAAAAATGCAAGTAGAAAAAATAGGGACCACCTTTGGTGGGAAGGTAACAGCATTCCGTGCGCCTTTGGCGTTGAGTCATGCCGGCCACATGACCACGGAGATGTCTTCGGACAGCGCTGGCTCTTCGGCTTTGAAACAGAGATGAGCACCGCCCCCTAGAGTCGGGAACAACTAGCACATATGTGCGAGGGGAACTTTTACCTTTACCTTTATACAAAATGTTTTACTTACCCCCAGCAAGACTGGCAAAAAGGTTTAGTAACTTGTCTACAAAATGCTGGGAATGCAATCAGTCCCCGGGCACATACTACCACATGTGGGGGACGTGCAAGCAAAGCAGCAAAGTATTGGGAGAAATTACGTAATTGGCTGGAAAGAGATAACTCAACAGAATGTAGATTCGAAACCGGAATTATATCTGTTGGGAATAATACCATAGGGTTACGATAATATTTAGTTTGTACATATGCTGACAGCGGCAAGGATTATATTTGCTAAATCCTGGAAAAATGAAAACACCCCGACAGATGGAGAAAATTTTAGAATGTGCTGAAATGGATAGGTTAACTTTTAAAATTAAAGATCAAGGAGACTCAGAATACTAGCGGATGTGGAACAGTTTTTATGAGTGCCAAGAGAAAAAGGGTAGGAATTAGAGGTGGGGAAAAAAGACTGTGAATGACTGTGTTAAAACAGAGACGGTTTTCAACTCTAAGTAGGATAATCTACAAAATGTAAATAGGCCAAGATATATAAAAAACCAGTTTAAAATATTTGGTTATACGATTGCAATTATATCTAATACAAGTGTTATTGTATTATAAAAAAAAACACCACACACACAACATGGTGGCGTGGGATACAATCCATGGTTTGCGGGCTGCAAGGGCTGGGCTCGCACAAAATGCCAAACCCAAGGAACCGTGCAAAAGGCTTCCTTAAATATGTGAACTCAACTACAGAGTAGTTTGGATGGAACGGACCTCAACTATACCCATTTCTCTGAAGAAAGATACCTTTGGTTCGCCTCCTATGGCTTCTGTTGAACGTCTGCTCAAGGGCCTCTGGTGGCTCAACAGACTAATGCAGTCTGTTATTAACACAGCTGCTTGCAATTACTGCAGGTTCAAGTCCCACCAAGGCCCAAGGTTGACTCAGCCTTCCATCCTTTATAAGGTAGGTAAAATGAGGACCCAGATTGTTGGGGGCAATATGTTGACTTTGTATATAAATATACAAATAGGATGAAGACTATTGCTAACATAGTGTAAGCCGCCCTGAGTCTTCGGAGAAGGGCGGGATATAAATGCAAATAAAAATTTAAAAAAAAGTTGTTGTAGTTACAACAGCGAGGAAGCCTTCTCTTTGTGCTCTGTATAATTTTATAAAACCGGTAGGATATTTTATCTCCAGATTTAAATGAAGCTGTCCATTGTTGTTTTTTTTTCATTTGAAATTATAATGCCACTGTTTTAACAAGCCTGGGAGGAAACTAGATTAAAAGCGGAGGACTTGAATGCCTTCTTTTCAAGGACAATTTCTGAATTGGGAAGCTTATTCTAACATTTACAACGGGTTTTTTTTTTTTTCTGTTGGGAGCTGTAGAATGTTCTAATAATATCTCATTGGAGAGAAAGAGAGAGGGAGGGAGGGGGAGAGAGAGAGAGGTAGAGAGGGAGGGAGGGTAAGAGAAAGAGAGAGGGAGGAGGGAGAGGGGGAGGAGGAGGGAGAGAGAAAGAGAAAAAGAGAGGGAGAGAGGGAGAAAGAGGAAGGGAGAGAGAGGGAGAGAGAGAGAAGGAGAGAGGGAGGAAGGGAAAGGGAGAGAGAGAGGAGGGAGGGAAAGGGAGAGAGAGGAGGGAGGAGAGAGAAAGAGAGAGGGGAAAGAGAGGAGAGAGAGGGAGGGAGAGAGAGAGAGAGAGAGAGGAAGGAGGGAAAGTGGGGAGAGAGAGAGGAGGGAGAGAGGAGAAAGGAAAGCAGGGGAGAGAGAGGGAGGAGGAAGGAGAGAGAGAGAGGAGGAGAGAGAGAGGAGGAAGGAAGGGAGAGAGAGGAGGGAGAGAGAGAGGGAGAGAGAGGGAGAGAGGGAGGGAGGGAAAGAGGGAGAGAAAGATAGAGGGAGGGAGAGAGGGAGAGAGAGAGAGGACAGTGCAATGATTTTACTCAGTTTTATGGTTTTCAAAAATAAACAATCAGGATTCTCAGAAAATCGTATTTTAAAAAGATGGGAAAAAAGGAAGGTCCAACCAATCTGACATCACCTTTGTTAGTTCAACTAACTGACATTAAAGAGAAGGAAGGAAGAAATGAAGGAAGGAGAGAGAGATGAAGAGGAAGGAAGGGTCAGAGAAGGAAGGGAGAGTCAAAGAAGGGAGGGAGGGAAGGAAGGAAGGAAGGAAGAGAGAGGGAGAGGGAGGAGAGGAGGGAGGAAGGAAGGAAATATTTGCAACTTTTCATGTCAGCTGGGGCTCAGCTACAGTAATTGGCAATTTTAAGCAATCTTTCATTTTGTAAACCAGATATGGCCTTGATTAATACTTGGATGAGAGACCACCAGAAAAATTTATGGCTATAGGCCAAGCTGAGAACTAAGGGAAAACAAAAAGAGAGAACATTTTTTTTGGGGGGGGAAAGATAAATCAATTCCACTCGTTGCAAAGGAAACTACTAGGGGACGGGTAATTCCCCAGGAGTTGAACTCCGTTCAAAGAAAAGATATCTTTACTTTCCATCCCTTAACAAGGACAAGAAAAATTTGACGAGAGAGCACCATCTGTCCAAAATCCTTGTACTATTCCCAGAAATGATTCGGATGCCACAGACGTTTGAATAAAAGAGTCAGAAACATTTTTTTAAAATAATGCTCTCTCTCTCTCTCTTTCTTTTTTCTTTTTGGCCCCGGAAAAATAAAATAAAATAAAAAAGAGACCCCCAAGCTGAGTCAATTACTTTAGCAAGAATTGGATGAAAGAACCATATGCTCTGCGATATACCGATCGGGCTTGCCAAGTATTTTACATAAACGCTAATCGGCAAAAAATAAAAAAAATTCCACGTTTACAGAGGGGGAAAAAAAAAAGCCAATGTAATTATGGCTAGGTTTAGCACCGAGCGAAGTTGGGCCTGGAAACAGAGGGGGACGACAAATGACTCAAGATTATCCCGAGAATTCATTTTCCTGCGCCTTTCCATCAGGCGTGGCTATCCATCACTTCTCTATCCATCTTGCTGGTTAGGGAAGGAGATTTTAATACCATCATTGTTGCAAAAAAGTGCGGGGGATTTATTTATTTTTTCCTATTAAACATCCTGTTCTTGTCTCTTGAGATAACGAAAATTGCTTTCCTCGGCCGGAATTAATACTTCTATCGTTTCTGTACATCTTAACCGAGGAAGGAATCACACTCTTGGCTTCGCGCCTTCTAAATAAAGCCATTTGCTTGAGCCACCTTGGCTTACGGTCGTTCGTTTAGGGACCGTTCAAAGTTATGACAAAGTTTCACAGCGGCGACTTTTGCGGCATCTCCATGATCGCGTGATCGAAATTCAGATGCTTGGCAATTGACCGTACATCTGGATTATATCTGGATCCCGAAGGCCATCACTCTGCTAAACAAATAATTCCCTCAACACTGTCAGACTATTTACTGAATCTGCACTACTATTAATCGTCTCATAGTTCCCATCACCAATCTCTTTCCACTTATGACTGTATGACTATAACTTGTTGCTGGCAATCCTTATGATTTATATTGATATATTGATCATCAATTGTGTTGTAAATGTTGTACCTTGATGAACGTATCTTTTCTTTTATGTACACTGAGAGCATATGCACCAAGACAAATTCCTTGTGTGTCCAATCACACTTGGCCAATAAAATTCTATTCTATTCTATTCTAAAGTCGGGTCATCAGTGGAGGATTCTCCCCCTTTCCTTCCTGGCAGTTTTTGATCTGGAACTAACTGCTCCCACTCTACCAGCAAAGAGAGGCAGGTGGGCAGAGGGTTGGACTAGAAGACCTTCGGTGTCCCTTTCGCTCGGTTGATTTTATGATTCTACCATGCTACGAGCCGAAGTAGAATTGGAGGCTCTGCGTTGTCTTCCTCCAAGTTTTACATTTTGACGGAACCACCCAAAATGGATAGGTGCACTAAAATTGGCTGGTTTGACAGACCCACCAAAATTGAAAACATACTGTGTTATCTCCCTCCCTCCCTCCCTCCCTCTCTCTCTCTCTCTCTCACACACACACACACACCCCTACACATGTATGTTTCTCACCATGCCTAGTTTGGTTAGTTGTAGTGGGTGAAAAAGTCCCTTGATTGCTCTTTTCCAGAAGGAAAATTTAATCATCTTTCATCTAGATCGGCTCACTGGACTCCAGGCTGACTTTCTAGATTGACGAGTAGGTGCAAGTGAAAATTTAGGATGGGGTGACTTAAAAGATGTCCAAGACACTGGGTTAGTCTTAACTTGGGAGACTCTTTCTGATAGTTTTGAAAGAACCCAGCCCATTGAAATCGTTTATGGGTTTTCTGTATTTGAAAATAGAAAGAGGAGGAGGAGGAGGAGATGGAGGAGGAGAAGGGGAAGGGGAAGGGAAAGAAGAAGGAGGAGGAGGAGGAGAGGAGGGGAGGAGGAGGAGAGGAGAGGAGGGGAGGAGGAAGAGGAGGAAGAAGGAGGGGGAGGAAGAGGAAGAAGAAGAATGAGGAGGAGGAGGAGGAGGAGGAGGAGGGGAGGAAGAAGAGGAAGGAGAAGAAGAGGAAGAGGAAGAGGAGGAAGAAGGGGAGGAGGAAGGAGAAGGAAGAGAAGGAGGAGGAGGAGAAGGAGGAGGAGGAGAAGAAGAAGAAGAAAAGGAGGAGGAGGAGGAGGAGGAAAGAGGAGGAGGAGAAGAGGAGGAGGAAAGAGAAGGAGAAGGAGAAGGAAGAGGAGGAGGAGGAGAAGAAGAAGAGGAAAAAGGAGGAGAAGGAGGAGGAGAAGAAGAAGAAAAGGAAGAGGAAGGAGGAGGAGACACTTATTGACCACATCAAGGCTGGACTAGAAGATCTTCAAGGTGGCTGGATTAACACAGCCTTTACAAAAAGACGTTTCCAGCCCACCCCTTTTCGCTACAAGGCGTAACTTTCAATCAGTGTTTGCAATCCTCGGTAATACAAAAACATGCAGCCCCTAAGAAGTAGCAGCGAGCATTTGCTGGAACGAGTCTAGGGACTTAAATGCTGACTCTGCAGTTTTCTTGGTTGGTAAATCCAAGTTCCACATAATGGGTGAAAAGATCTTAATGGACAGGTAGCATGGTTTGTATCGGGATTCTTTTTACATCTTCCGTTCCACCTCTTCCCACCCTCCTCAAAATCTAAGCTTGCCATCTTAAAAAAAACAACGATTAGATTAAAATTAGCTGTACTACTGTCATTGGGTACTAACAGTGTCTAATAGCCTGCATTTCACCGGTACCACTGACCCAAAAAAATATTGAGATTTATTCCTGAATCGCGTCTGAGTGACATCAGATCTTTCCATTGAAGAAAGTGCCTTTAAAAATAGCAAACATGACGCTCAAATTTATGTTCTAACATCCAAGAAAATCAAGGTAACCTCAATGTGAGGTTTTCCCGTGCTCTTTTGCATCACTGATCTGGGAAAACAGACCTAACCACAAGGAAACGGGGAAAAAGCAGAAACATACTATTTAGAATGTAAATATTAGTGGTCGGAGTATCTTGGAAGTATATACCGGTAATTTTTTTTAAAGCTAGCTCTGGCTGTCCTTAGGTTAGCTTCAATATCTCTCTGGAGAAAGATCTTTCATTCAAGTTTCTAGCACTGAATTCTCTCAGGCCAGCTTTCAAATAGGAGATCATGATTCTTAGTCAATGCTTGGTCAACGAAGTCAACTCCTAGTCAACACTTAGAGAAGTCGGGTGAAATCTAACTCACTCGCTAGACAGCCAAGGAGAATATTTGGAGCTCAGGCTTGAAATGAGGGGTCCTTGATGTGTGCTTTGAGCTTGGGTGTTTTCTTGCAGAGGTTTCATTGCCCAACTAGGTATCATCATCAGTGCTAGTAACATCTAGAAGTAACACCTAGAAAGTAGAAACGTCTGCAAGAAAGCAACCAAGCTCAGAGAGCAACAGGGACTCCTCACTTGGGTGAATACTTTGTTGGAGAAAGCAGACTTAACATTTTGGGAGATATTTTTTTTTATTTGCAGTTATATCCCGCCCTTCTCCGAAGACTCAGGGCGGCTTACACTATATTAGCAATAGTCTTCATCCTATTTGTATATACAAAGTCAACTTTTATTGCCCCCAACAATCTGGGTCCTCATTTTACCTACCTTATAAAGGATGGAAGGCCGAGTCAACCTTGGGCCTGGTGGGACTAGAACCTGTAGTAATTGCAGGCAGCTATGTTAATAACAGACTGTCTTACCAGTCTGAGCCACAGACTGGCTCAGTCAGACAGGGGCACAGAGATTTGGTGCATTTCATACTTGTTGATCCATCACCTCTCATTCTGGAAGATTCTGGGACCTGGGATGGAATATATTTTGGCCAAGCTCTCCTTAGACTTAACCGCGACGTTTTCTCTGCTTCAGTTAAGAGGACACTTCAACCGGGGATGGGTGGGTGGGTGTGGGGACAATACTTAGAACCAAGGCCAACGCAACATTGCAAGTTGGAATGGCATGCACTGTTGCAAGGTGGCTTTTTTTATGTTGGCAGTTTTGGGCTTCACCTATGAAGAGGAACTAAAGAGCCTCTTGATGTGGGTGAAGAAGGAGAGTGCAAGAGTTGGCTTAAAACTCAACATAAAGAAAACTAAGATCATGGCCTCTGTGGCTCAGACTGGTAAGACAGTCTGTTATTAACAGCAGCTGCCTGCAATTACTGCAGGTTCAAGCCCCACCAGGCCCAAGATTGACTCAGCCTTCCATCCTTTATAAGGTAGGTAAAATGAGGACCCAGATTGTTGGGGGCAATAAGTTGACTTTGTATATAATATACAAATGTATGAAGACTATTGCTTGACATAGTGTAAGCCGCTCTGAGTCTTCGGAGAAGGGCGGGATATAAATGCAAATTTAAAAAAATGGCATCCAGCCCTCTCAATTCCTGGCAAAATAGATGGGGAAGAAATGGAAGTAGTGACAGATTTTATTTTTCTGGGCTCCAAAATCACCGCAGATGGGGACTGCAGCCAAGAAATGAAAAGATGCTTGCTTCTGGAGAGGAAAGCCATGGCAAATCTAGACAGCGTACTAAAAAACAGAGACACCATCCTGCCCACAAAAGTGCTATGGCATTCCCAGTTGCAATGTGCGTATGGCTCTGAAAGTTGGACCACAAGGAAGGCTGAGCGCCAAAGAATGGAGGCCTTTGAACGATGGTGCTGGAGAAGACTTCTGCGAGTCTCTTGGACTGCAAGGCGCTCCAACCAGTCAGTCCTAGAGGAGATCAACCCTGACTGCTCTTTAGAAGGCCAGATCCTGAAGAGGAAACTCAAATCCTTTGGCCACCTAATGAGAAGGAAGGACTCTCTGGAGAAGAGCCTAATGCTGGGAAAGATGGAGGGCAAAAGAAGAATGGGACGGCAGAGAACGAGGTGGTTGGATGGAGTCACTGAAGCAGTTGGCGTGAGCTTAAATGGACTCCAGAGGATGGTAGAGGATAGGAAGGCCTGGAGAAACGTGGTCCATGGGGTTGCGATGGGTCGGACACGACTTTGCAACTAACAACAATAACAACAACAACAACCTCCTCACCTTGACAGCTTCAGCATGGGTCACTTTGTCCAGTGGCTTGTCGTTGACCTTCAGGATCCGGTCTCCCACCCGAAGGCCCTCTTTATCCGCCAAGGAGCCCGGCTCCACCAAGGAGACGTAGATGCCCACGCCATGCTCGGAACCCCCTCGGATGCTGAAACCCAACCCTTCTTGAGCTTTCTGCCTCTTGAGATTCACCAGCCTGACCTCTTCTCGCAGGTCCTCCGAGCCAACCGCAGCCTCTCCTGGAGCTGTCCCGTCCGCGGTGGTGCTGAATTCTTGCCGGGGTTTGCCGGAGGAGGCTAAGGAAGGAGGCCAGAAACGAGCAGCCGGGGTAGGAGAGGGAAAGCGGCCGGAGGGAGCAGCAGCGCCGGGCGGAGGGAGGACTCTGGTAGACCCGGCCCCATCGTATCCTGCCCCGGCGGTGGGCAAGAAGTCCGCCTTTAAGTAAAGCCCCTCCGAGGTGTACTGGTCGAAGAGGAGCTGATCCGAGCGAGGGATGACCAGGCGCAACATGGGCAGCAGCTGCTTCTTCTCCGGGCCGTCCAGCAAGACTTTGAGCGTCTGCACCAAGTCGTAGACATTCCGCCGGCAGTGATATACGTTAAGGCAATGGGTGAACTGCTCCCGCTCGCCTTCGCTCAGCAGCAGGTTGAGGGCCCCGTGGAGCTTCCGCACGTTGGCCGACAGCAGCCGGATACCGGATCCGGCGCCCCCGCTGCTGAACCCGGCCTGTCCCGCAGCCCCTTTGCCCGCTCCGTCAAAGGAAGGCGAGGAAGAAGCGCTGGAGGCGCGCGAACCAACCGACAGACGGTCCAAGTCAGCGCTCATCGCCTCCGGCCAGAGAGAGAGAGAGACGGATGCGGGGGGGGGGCCGTTGGGGAGCCGGGCATCGAAAGACAGCCCGGACGGCGAGGCCCTTCACTTGGGGGGCTCCTTTCTCCTCGGCCCCCTTAGCTGGAAAGACGGAGGAGCCATGGGGGGAAAAGCAGAGAAAGGAGTCGGCGGAGGGGCAGGCGCGCTCCGGAGAAGGCGTAGGCGATCCTGGCCGGCGTCGCTTCTTCCCCTGCGGCGGTTTGTCCTTTGCAAGGCGAGGACGGGAAGGGGGGGGGAGGAAAAGAGAGAGAGAGAGAGAGAGAGAGAGAGTTCAGAGGTGGGGGTGGATCAGGCCGGCGCGGAGGATGGGATCCGCGGCCGAATCCGCCGCGCCCGGCTAGCCTCTCTGCGTTCCGCGGAGCGCACGCATCTCCAGGCTCCCCAACTCCTTGGCGCCTCCTGCTTGGCCCAACTCCGCTTCGCCCCAAAGAGCAACAACCGCACCAAGTCTGCCAATTGCCCCCTTTTTTTTTTGCAAAGCTTTGCCCGGCTTGTTTCTCTCTCCTCCCCAACGCCTCGCCTTATTAAAACGGTATTAATAATACCCGGCGCCTCGCCCGAACTTGCCCAAAACAAAATAAACACGCCTCTCTTTTGGCAGACGCGGCTCTCCCTCGCTCACCCCAGCCAAGACTTTCTCCAACTGTTGAGCCGCCCCTTCGCCCTGCCCGAGCCTGCCAGGCTGGCGGGACTCAAACCTCTTGGCAGAAAGCTGCCCAGGAAGTGACGCGTTCTCCGGGTTGCCAAGAGACCGAGGGATAACAGTCCGGGGCTCGGCAAAGGTGAAGGTGCGCTGAGCGTGGTGCTGTCCCGCAAAAAAACTTTCAGCCAGGATGTGGCTTCTCCTCTCCTGCAGAAGAGCACGGATGTTGTTACCTAGTTTGGGTCGTGAAACGTCTGAGAGGAAAGCCCCAGGCTCAGAGAGCACCAAGGACCACAGAGTCCTCCTCCTCCTCCTCCCTCCTCCCCCCACCCCGTACAAATCCCACTTCTTTCTAGCACTGACGAGGTTTCCTAGTTGGGTCATGAAACGTCTGCAAGGAAACCAGCAAGCTCAGAGATCAACAAGGATCCCACAATCCTCCTCTACCTCCTCCTTCTCCTTTTCCTCCTCCTTGCAAACCCCACTCCCTTCTAGCACTGATGACATTATCCAGTTGGGTCATGAAATGTCTGCAAGAAAACAACCAAACTCAGAGAGCACCACAGGGATCCCACAGCCCTCCTCCTCCTCCTCCTCCTCGAAAACCCAGCTCCCTTCTAGCACTGATGATGTTACCTAGTTTGGGTCATGAAACATCTGCAAGGAAGCCAGCAAGCTCAGACAGCGCCAAGGACCCCCTCCTTGCAACCCTGAGCTAGAAATATTCTCCTTTAGTGGAGTTTCCTCTCCTGACTCCCCCATTTTTGCTGCCCCTTTCCATCCCACACACCACCCTCCTCCCAGCCCAGGTCCTTGCAAAGACACATGGCCATAATCCGACAGGGCGTGCTTTCTCTCTGACCAATGCCCTCCAAAGAAAATAGATGACAACGGGACATTCTACTCGCTAAGAAGAATCATTCTTTTAGGATGGATAGCTTCAGGCTTGGAGGGAGGCGGGGGGGAGAAAAAAAGTATTGAAGGAAGAAATCAAACAGAAATTGAATGTTCTTCCGCCATAAGCTCAATGGCTGCACCATTTGAATTCCTACCAAGAAAGACATGACCTAGATTTGGGGATGGGAGGTGCCGGACAGATGTTCACCATTGTATCCAGGGGTGGGCAGCTGGGGTCCGCAGGGATTCAGGAGAACCTCTAGCTAAGATTGTGTACATGTTGTGTCTGCGCCCCCCCGAGCCGGGCCTCCTGCCAAAAAGTGAGTTGGACAGTGTGGGGGAAGGGCCGTCAGGACTTACCTCGGGAGAACCGACTTCCCTGGCTCAGCTCCAGGAGCCAGAGGCAGGAGGAGATAATGAGACCTCCGCCCCCTGACTCTTTCCTCCCCCCAGGCCACGCCTTCAGACCCAGCTGATGGCAATCAGGCCTGGCAGGACCCTAGGTTTCGTAGGCAGGAGAGGAGGGAACAACAGAAGCAGGGGTGGGGCAGGCTTAGGAAGTGCTGAGTCATGGAGCCACACCCCACAGGATATAAAGGCAGCGAGCACTGCTGTGTCTCTTCGTAGCTGGCAAATCAACTGATTAACTAAGAGCTGAAGTTTGTTCCTGGGTGACTCATCGGTGTCGAGGGAGATAACAGAGACACTTGGCAGATGCTCGCTATTTTGCTGCCAGAGCTGATAGTGCCGGCTAATTAAGCCATCACTCGGACGGAGGCGAAGGAGGACAGAACAGTTTGGAGAACCCCCAATCCCACTCCTGGCTGGCCCTGCCCACTCTGCCCCTCCCCTCCCAGGAGTCCCCACATGGCCCATTTTGGATGCAGAGGCTCAGGGAAGGCAAAAAAGTTTGGGAAGGCCGGAAACGAGCTTATTTCCAGCCTCCAGAGGGCCTCCGAAGCCTGAGGAGGCTCTTTTTGCCCTCCCGGAGGCTCAAGAAAAGCCTCTGGAGCCAGGGAGGGCAAAAACACCCCACCCCCAATGTTGTGCAGGAGGCCAACTAGGCCACACCCACCATGGCCACGCCCACCCAGCAACCAGGGCAGAGAACCTCTTGTTAAAATTTTTGAGGCCCACCCACCCCTGATTATATCTCTCTTGGCTTTCTCTTCGTGCCTCCTCTTTCTCCTCTCCGCGCAACACGGCATTTTAAAAACGCATTCCAGGTCAGAAATGCAACAGGTAAAGCTTTCCTCTGTCCTTCCACCCAGCAGCTCTGCTTAGATACTTTCTTTCCCGGAGGTCATCACAGTGCACCGCATGGCAGACTTTTCCAGAACACCAGTTTCCATCTCACCTTCTCTTTCATTGCCGTCGCTGCCCTGCCTTTAGAAACAGCACTAGGAAAATGTATGTACAAGGTAGAGATGAAGAGACCTTGGAGTACTCATCTCAAATGATCTAAGTGCCAGAGCTCACTGTAACAGCATTGCTAAAAAAAAAGCATTAAGAGTTGTTAACCTAATCTTGCGTAGCTTCTTCTCCGGTAATATTGAACTGCAAACTAGGGCATGCAAAACCTTTGCTAGACCAATTCTGGAATACAGCTCATCTGTCTGGAACCCGCACTGCATATCGGACATTAATACAATCGAACGAATCCAGAGATATTTCACGAGAAGAGCCCTCCACTCCTCAGCTCGCAACAAAATACCTGATGCCACCAGACTCGAAATTTTGGGCTTAGACAACTTAGAACTTCGCCATCTTCGGTCTGACCTAAGTGTTGCACATAAAATAATCTGCTACAATGTCCTACCAGCCAGTAAATACTTCAACTTCAACCAAAACAATATAAGAGCACACAATAGTTACAAACTCATGATAAACCGATCCAGACTAGACTGCAGAAAATACGACTTCAGTAACAGAGTTGTCAACGCCTGGAATGCACTATCTGACTCTTTGGTTTTTTCCGCAAACCCCCAAAACTTTTACCTTAAACTGGCTACTGTTGACCTCACCCCATTCCTAAGGGCCTCTGTGGCTCAGACTGGTAAGACAGTCTGTTATTAACAGCAGCTGCCTGCAATTATTGCAGGTTCAAGCCCCACCAGGCCCAAGGTTGACTCGGCCTTCCATCCTTTATAAGGTAGGTAAAATGAGGACCCAGATTGTTGGGGGCAATAAGTTGACTTTGTATATAATATACAAATGGATGAAGACTATTGCTTGACGTAGTGTAAGCCGCCCTGAGTCTTCGGAGAAGGGCGGGATATAAATGCAAATAATAAAAAAAAAGAGGTCTGTAAGGGGCGTGCATAAGAGCACCAGCGTGCCTTCCGTCCCTGCCCTAACCTTTTCTTTTGTTTATAGCCTTTATATGTGTTTATAATTATGTTTACACTTACATCTGTCATAAAATACATGCTTGACAAAAATAAATAAATAAAAATAAAATAAATAAAATGGTATGTGGGGGGTTGGACTAGAAGACCTCTAAGGTCCCTTCCAGCTCTGTTATTCCACATCTCTTGGAAAGATCAGCACCAATGGAATTTCTGCGCCCAGGTAACTCAAGTGGCATTTTCCAGTCGTTTACGGAAATGTCCCACAGGATTTTTGTGCCATTTAAAAACTGGCACAATTAGTACGGTTGTCTATCTAAACAGCACCTACCTTACATCCACGATACGTTTCCGATCCTCCAGCTCTTTGGGAAAGCACTTTGTGCATGCTCTCTGCTGCTCATGAACCAAAGCTGAGCCCCGGCTCTTTCAAAAATGAAGTCTTATTTAATTAAAGAGGAAAAACGGGCCATCTCCAACCGTTAAAAAAAAAAAAAACTCCAGAGGAAGCAAAAAAAATTCTTTCCTTGGCCAAATATGCTACTGGACACATCAAAGGAAAGGGTTAATTGTATGCAAAGGAGGCTAATCTCCTTTGAAGGCTGCTTAGCGTGGGCTGCCTAATTACCCCTCCCAATAAAAATATCTCTCTCTCTCTCTCTCTCTCTCTTTGTCAATTAACTCAAAGCTTGCCAAGCTGCTAGGACAGTGGTGGCTAAACTTTGTTCCCTCGGGTGCCAAAAATGTGTGCGTGCGCATGATAGCGCACATGCGTGCCCACACCCATAATGCAATGCGCCTCATGCACACCCCACACCCCTGAGCATGCGCATGAAACACACACACCCCGCACTGCTCCGCCCCCCTGCACAGGTGCACGCGCTCCCCCCACCTCCGTGCTCGTCCCGCGCCTAGCAGGCCTCCCTTAAGCCTTGTTGCTATAACGTCTGCCCGTCGAGTCTCAGAGTTGGCAGCTTTTTCAGTACGCAAGGACTTGTGCATCTTTCATTCTGACCTGCGAGTCATCCCGCGCCTGGATCCCACCTTCCTCCTAAAAATCAACACACAGCCCAGGGAGTCATCTTACCTGACTTCTGCCCCCAAACCCAGGCGCCCCAGCCAACAACGCTGGCACGCCTTAGATGTCCGCAGGGCACCACGGAAGTACATTGACCGGACTGCTCCATTCCGTAAATCTGAATCATTATTCGTTACCTTCCAGCCCGCCTCTCTAGGCACAAAAGTATCATCTGCCACCATTGCTTGCGTTTTTATTTTATTTTATTTTATTTTGTCACAACAGTATACACAAGCATCAACATAAATCAACAAAATATCATATAAGCATGTATATGAGCAAAAGTATGTAATAATTGTATTAATTTGATATAATGAAAGGAAACAATAGGACAGGAACGGTAGGCACTTTTGTGCTCTTATGCACGCCCCTTATGGTCCTCTTAGGAATGGGGTGAGGTCAATGGTAGAGAGTTTTTGGTTAAAGCTTTTGGGAGTTGGAGAAGAGACCACAGAGTCAGGCAGTGTGTTCCAAGCGTTAACAACTCTGTTACAAAAGTCATATTTTCTGCAATCAAGATTGAAGCGGTTGACATTAAGTTTGAATCTACTTACGGGACTGTCTACTGCCACCGATTGCCTCCCACCGACCCGTACGCTTTCACAGGGAGGGACTCCTTAGGGTGCCGTCTGCCAGGCAGTGCCGACTGGCGACACCCAGGGGAAGGGCCTTCTCTGTGGGGGCTCCCACCCTCTGGAATGAACTTCCCCCAGGACTCCGCCAACTTCCTGACCTTCGAACCTTCCGCCGCGAGCTTAAAACACATCTATTTATCTGTGCAGGACTGGATTAGAATTTTAATTTCAAATTTAATTTTAATGGGGTTTGTATCATTTTAATTGTAATTTTAAATTTTGGCCTATTTAAATAAGTTTTTTAATTTAGTGTTTTATCTTGTATTATATTTGTATTTTTATCGGGCTGTAAACCGCCCTGAGTCCTTCGGGAGATAGGGCGGTATAAAAATTTGATTAAATAAATAAATAAAATAAATAAATATTGTTTGCTCTTGTATTATTGCGATTGAAGCTGAAGTAGTCTTTAACAGGAAGGACATTGCAATAGATGATTCTGTGTGTTAAACACAGGTCTTGTCAGAGTCGGCGGTTTTTCACCCTTCCAGTGCCTCCATGTGAGCCCTACACTTACCTGGCATCCAAAACGGGCCCTGTGGAGACTCCTGGGACGGGTGGGACACCAGGGGCATGTGCACACGTCTCCCGCATCCGTGGCAGAGACCCGAAAATCAGCTGGCCGGCGGGAGGTGCATGCCCATGCGCGGTGGAGCTGACCTAGGGTGACAGCTCGCGTGCCTGCAGAAATGGCTCCGTGTGCCACCTGTGGCACGCCTGCCATAGGTTCGCCATCACGGTGATAGGACATGTTAAGAGCTGTCCATAAAAGCCAAGAGACCTTTCCCCCTTCCTCCCTGTTTTATTTGTTTTATTTATATAACATTCAATTTCCCTCAAACAGTGTGTGTGATCTGGGTGCAGTTATTTCCAAACAATCATAATCCACATATATGTTGTAGTATTCATCGTCATAATATTAATAATAAAAAGGTAAAGGTCCCCCTCGCACATACGTACTAGTCGAACCCAACTCTAGGGGGTGGTGCTCATCTCCGTGTCAAAGCCGAAGAGCCAGCGCTGTCCGAAGACGAGGAGGAGGAGGTGTGGGAGACAGGGTCAGCATCAAGGCAACCTGAGAGCTCCGAAGGGAAAGAAGGGAATGGAGCTGGAAGAGAGAGAGACAGAAGCGGAGCCTGGGCCATCCATCAGCCCTCAGATGGAGAGTCAACAACCCCCAGGTCTGGAGGTGGCTGATGAGGAAGAGGAGGAACAGCTGGGTCCAGTGCCTGATGCGCCGATGCGCAGAAGGCAGAGGAGAGGAGAGCAGTGGAAATCTATGGGCCGGTCCTTGGGATGGAAGAGCCACGGCTGCTAGTGAAGCTCCACCCTAGCTCTGGGGATAAAAGGCAGGGGGCGGAGATGAATAGGTGTGGCAGACAACTATTCAACTTCTGGCTAGACAGACTTGTTAGCCTGCGAGAGAAACTTTTTGCCGGCGCTGCCGGTGCTCCTAATAAAGGAATCTTTTAAATTCACATCAGAGGGCTTGTCGTGTTTGGGGAGTTGGGTCAGAACGCATAGTTTATTAAATTTGTGTGCTGCCTGATTCCCAGCGTCTCTGGGTGGTTAATTAAGAAAACATATAACTTTACCAGAGGGACCTTGGAGCAGTGGTGGGTTTCAAATGTTTTTACTACCGGTTCTGTGGGTGTGACTTGGTGGGCGTGGCATCGCTTGGTGGGCGTGGTTTGGTGGGCGTGGCACGGAATGGATACTGTAAAATCTCCATTCCTACCCCGCTCCAGGGAAAGGATACTGTAAACTCCCCATCTCCTCCTGATCAGCTGGGACTTGGGAAGCAAAGAATAGATGGGGGTGGGGACCATTCAGTGTTTTTACTACCGGTTCTCCGAACTACTCAAAATTTCTGCTACCGGTTCTCCAGAACTGGTCAGAACCTGCTGAAACCCACCTCTGCCTTGGAGGTCTTCTAGTAGTCCATCCGCCTGCTCAAGCAGGAGACCCTACACCATGTCAGACAAGTGGCTGTCCCGTCTCTTCTTAAAAGCCACCAGTGATGGAACGCCCACAACTTCTGAAGGCGACTTCTGTCCCACTGATTAAATGTTCTCACTGTCAGGAAATTTCTCCTTCGTTGTAAGTTGCTTCTCTCCTTGGTAACTTTGACCATGTCTGGTTTCTGAGCCCAGATGTCTCTCTCATAAATCATGAATGATATTCCGGATTATGAATGGTTCGTCTGCTCTTAACTTGATTCTTTCCCGCTATCCATTTCCCTTATATTGTCCTATTTCTACGTTTAGAATGTGCTTCACCATCTGTTTGTTCGTTCCCTCGTCTTCGCACACATTCTAATCACCGATATTACGGCGGCCTCCCTCCCCTCTCCTCCCCACCATTTTCATTCAAAAACATTTCTCCCCCCCCTCCCCAAAATGCCGATAAAAGAAAAAATGAAACGACTCACGACACAAAGTCCCCTCCCGCGCGTCTTTTCTCCAAACTTAGAAATGAAATGGAAAGGAATTATTTCACTATTGCAAAAAAAAAAAAGGCTGATAAAATTAAATGTAATTCATCAACGTGGATCCTTTCAAAAAAAAGAAGTAGGAAAAAAATTGCAAACCACGAGCTTCTAGAAAGAGCCAAAATGAGAAAGAAAAAAAAAAGAGAGAGACCAAGATATGGAAATATCTGATTAGGGATGCAAGGAAAGAGTTTCAAATGCTTCTGTCCCAAAAGGAAATAAAAAGAATTTGATTGATTTTTTTTTAAAGAAAAGAGGAACGAGACACAAGACCTACCCCCCCCCCATCGAATTGAAAAGGGACATCGGCTGTTCGAAGACTGATAAAACCCCTGGAATAAATAATTCCTTTTTATTTTTTTAATTTAATTTAAGGACTTTTTAAGTGGTTTCCTTAGAAGCGACGCTCACAAAAGAAACCTTTCAACGCGCACTTAGAAACCATCGGTGCATTTATAAAAGGAAGGAATGAGAATGGTGCTTGTCACGGACTCAAAAGTTATTTATTAATTGAAAAAAAAAAAAAGACGGCCACGGATAAAGCAGTTTTAAAAAGGCTTTTTAAAACAACGAAGCCCCGGGACTCCTAGGAAAATTCCAAAACCCTGCCCATCCTCTGCGAAAAAGGCCAAGGTTGAATGTTTCTCTGGATTCAACCTCTCAGATTCATAGCATATTTGAGACCCTCAAGACAACTTCCCACAGTTACAAGGTAGGGTTGGGCCATGTGTCTCCTTTGTGCTTCCAAGCCAGGGAGATAACCAAACCAATCATCTCGCAGTCCAGGGGTGGGATTGAAAAATTTTAGCAACCGGTTCGCTGCCTGGTTGCTGGGTGGGCGTGGCCATGGGGCTGTAGCCTACTTGGCCTCCTGCACCACGGCGGAGGGAGCGTTTTCGCCCTCCCCAGGCTCCGGAGGCTTTCCTTGAGCCTCCAGGAGGGTGCAAAACGACCTCGCCCAGGCACTGGAGGCCGGAAATGGGCCTGTTTCCAGACTTCCGGTACTTGAGGTAGGCCCGTTTTTTGTGCCCTCCCCAGGCTCCGGAGGCTTTCCTCGAGCCTCCAGGAGGGCGAAAACAGCCTCCTCCAGGCTCCAGAGGTCCTCCAGAGGCCAGAAATGGGCCTGTTTCCAGACTTCCGGTACTTGAGGTAGGCCCGTTTTTTGCCCTCCCCAGGCTCCGGAGGCTTTCCTCGAGTCTCCAGGAGGGCGAAAACAGCCTCCTCCAGGCTCCAGAGGCCCTCCGGAGGCCAGAAATGGGCCTCTTTTCTGGACTTCTGGTACTTCCATTAGGCCCATTTTTCACCCTCCCAGAGCCTCCGTGCAGGCCCTGCACTTATCTGGCATCCAAAACGGGCTACGTGGAGGCTCCTGGGAGGGACAGGGTGGGGTGGGTGGGGTAAGCCAGTCCTTGCAACTACCGGTTCGGCGAACCGGGTTAAAATTAACATCTGGTTTGCCCAAACCGGCTGAATCCAACCCCTGATCTCGCTCAATGTTATTATCTTGTCCCTCAAAAAGAAAGCGGCACCAAATGAGGAGGCCAAAGATACGTGTCCCCCTTGTCCTGTCTTGATGGTTTTCACCCACATGTGCCAAGGTTGGGTGAGGAACAACCCAATCCATGAAATGACATCTATGAATCACAAGAATCTGTTCAAGGGGAAGGACTGCCGGGCATTCTGAAGGGACCTCTATACCTCCGAGACTCTACAGAGAAAAACCTGGGTATTATTTTTGCCAGCCCATCCTTCTGAAGACCCAGGAACAGAACCACCAAAGCAGATTGGACAGTGTTCCAATCAGGGGTGGAAATCCAGCAGGTTCTGACAGGTTCTGGAGAACTGGTAGCAGAAATTTTGAGTAGTTCGGAGAACCGGCAAATACCACTTCTGGCTGGCCCCAGAGTAAATATAAATATAACAACAGAGTTGGAAGGGATCTTGGAGGCCTTCTAGTCCAACCCCCTGCCCAGGCAGGAAATCCTACACCATTTCAGTCAGAGGGTTATCCAACATTTTCTTAAAAATTTCCAGTGTTGGAGCATTCACAACTTCTGCAGGCAAATCGTTCCACTTATTAATTGTTCTAACTGTCAGGAAATTTCTCCTTAGTTCTAAGTTGCTTCTTTCCTTGATTAGTTTCCACCCATTGCTTCTTGTTCTACCTTCAGGTGCTTTGGAGAATAGCTTGACTCCCTCTTCTTTGGGGCAACCCCTGAAATATTGGAAGACTGCTATCATGTCTCCCCTAGTCCTTCTTTTTATTAAACTAGACATACCCAGTTCCTGCAACCGTTCTTCATATGTTTTAGCCTCCAGTCCCCTAATCATCTTTGTTGCTCTTCTCTGCACTAGGTGGGGCGAAATGGAGATTTTGCAGTATCCTTCCCCCAGGAGTGGAGAAGGAATGGGGATTTTGTAGTATCTTTCCCCTGGAGTGGGGTGGGAATGGGGATTTTAAAGTATCCTTCCCCTGGAGTGGGGTGGGAATGGGGATTTTGCAGTATCCTTCCCCTGGCATGCCCACCAAGCCACACCCACATAACCAGTAGTTAAAAAAATTGAATTCCACCACTGGTTCCAATATCTGAGGGGCTGCCACAAAGAAGAGGGGGTCAACTTATTTTCCAAGGTACCCAAAGACAATGCAAGAAGCAATGGATGGAAACTAACCAAGGAGAGAAGCAACCTAGTGCTAAAGGACAAATTTCCTAACCAGTGGAACAGAAGTTGCCTTCAGAAGTTGTGGGTGCTTCATCACGGGAGGTTTTTCAGAAGGGACTGGACAGCCGTTTGTCTGAAATGGATATAGGGTAGAGGTCTGCAACCTTAAACATTCGAAGAACCATTTGGACCAGTTTTCCACAGAAAAGAAAACACCGGGAGCCACAAAACCTGGGTGGGCGTGGACAACTCGATGTCACTGACTTCTACTAATCACATGACACCCCCCTCCCAGCCACGCCTACCCAGCCGGTCATTAGGCAGAGGTTGTTAAAAAACACTGGGAAGCACAAAACCCTTTTGACATCTCTCTCTCTTCCTCCCCCACACCCCGTATCTCTCTGTCCTGGCCGCTTCTCCATCCCCCCCGCCATCGCTCTTACCTTCTCAGGCCAGGGAAGGAATCACTGGGAGGGGAGGGTGAGAGGTGGGGCCAGCCAGTGGTGGGATCGCCCGACAGGGAGCCACAGCAGAGAGCCCAAAGAGCCACATGCGGCTCTGGAGCCGCAGGTTGCTGATACCTGGTCTAGTTCAATGAAAAGGAGTGCAGTGAGCAGGGGGTTGGACTAGAAGACCTCCAAGGTCCCTTCCAACTCTGTTGAGGAGATTCCAAGGAGGTGTTGTGCCTCGCTCGCCCCCCTCTCTGCAGCCGGGCCCCTCTCATCTCCTGCCCGACACTGATAGTACAAAATAATGTCCTGGCATGCCTCCAGCCCCCAGTCCTGGCACCATGCCCGGACAAACGGAGCAGCTGGGCCCTTCCCCCACAGCATGTGAGCCTGGGGAATGTGAAGCCAGTCACGAGCTGGAATTGCCGACAGCTGGAGGCTGGAGGGACCCACGCTTCCGGAGAATGGAGAGGCGACGTCAGCAAAAGGAAGGGCGGGGCAGGCCTGGATAAGTGCTGAGTCATGGAGCCACACCCCATGGCCTATATAAAGGATCTGCTTTCTGGCATTCTTTGAGTCAGGCAAAGTCTAACTTGGATTGCTGAAGTCACATCCTGGTCTCCTGCCTGCCCTGAGAACTCTGACAGAACTTTGGCAAAGCTGCAGAGGCTTTGCGGCCACGCTTGATACGGACTTCCCCGACCGGGCCGTCAGAGGAGGAGTGGGACATGACAGGAGTTCTAGACCTTCCAACTTGGTTGGTGTTCTACATTCTACCGACCTTACAATTCTTGCATCCTTTTGTGCGTCCCGAAAAAATAGGGCATTAGGAGACCTTTACAGCGTAATAGTGAAACATTTGCGAATAGAATATATTTAGGCTACATTCACTAAGATCTTGAAGGACAGGCGTGTCCTAAAAACCTCGGATGTTTTGTCCTTTGCATTCATTCAACTGCCGGAGTGCGACACGTCATTTTGAAGCCGCACACCAACCCTCAACGCAACCGTTAAAGCGTGACTTGATTCATAGGTGTCTTCCTCTCTTCTATGAGGAACAGCTGCCAGCTTTTCGGAAGAGAGATTTATTTATTTTTTTATTTTTTTTACTTCTTCTTCTCCTTCTTCAAAGGAATTCTAAATGCCAATTCATCACCCAACAAAAGTGTTTGCTTGTAGAAAGGTGCTTACTATTGACCTCGTAAGCAGGAGAGATTCCATAATGAGATTATCACAGGCCGCTTCGGCAACGGAAGCCGGAGAAATCAACAAAGATGGAACAATTGATTAAAGTGGAGTTTTTAGTGGAGAGAGAGAGAGAGAGAAAAGAGCCTAAAAGCACAGAAGATGAGCTATTAAGAATCGGAGCGGGTGGGGGGGGATGAGAAATCAGTGTGAATCAAATCACCTGTTTTTCAAAGAGCTGAAGAATAAGAGACGAGAAATGAATGAAAGCAAAATTATTTCCATTTCTCCTCCATGCTTTTATTTTGAGCTTTTTCACAGCTGGGGATGATGGCGGATCTTCATCTTAGCTCAAAGGTGAGGAAAATGCCTATATAGCAGGGGTGAAATGTAATTTTTTTTTTACTACCGGTTCTGTGGGCGTGGCTTGGTGGGGGAGTGGGTAATATGACTGGGTAGGCGTGGCCAACTTTTTTTTTTTTAAACTTTTAAGAGCATTTTTTTTCTACAACCTCTTCGGCCGAAGAGGTTGTAGAAAAAGATGCTTTGAAAGGGTTCTGACGATCCCAGCTGAGCCACGCGATCATCGGAGGCTTCTTTTTTTTGTGTGTTTTTACTTTTAAAAGCATTTTTTCAGCGGAAGAAAAAATGCTTCTTTTTTTTTCCAGAGCAAAATTTTTTATTTTCCATAATAATTCCCACAATTTGACCAGTGTACAATACAATCACTTATCCAACAATCGATCCTATGCTCAAATTATACTCCATCAGGGCTCCTCGACCGCCACTCCCTCCCTTAATCCTTTCTACCCTTCTCATCCATCTTCGACTTTCCCCACCATCCTTCTCCTCGCTTTCCTTTTAAAAGTAAAAAAAAATCTCCGACGATCGCGCGGCTCGGCTGGGCATGCGGAGGGGGGGGGGAAAGGGAGGCAGGGATTTTTGCTGCCGGTTCTCCGAACCACCCGCCGCCATCGCTACCGGATCGGGCGATCCGGTCTGAACCGGGAGCATTTCACCCCTGTTATATAGGATTAGAATGTAGAGCATAAGAGTCGGAAGGGACTATAGAGGTCATATAGGCAGGGGTGGGCTTCAAAAATTTTAGCAAGGGGGTCTCTGCCCGGTTGCTGGATGGGCATGGCCATGGTGGGTGTGGTCTAGTCAGCCTCCTGCACCATGACGGGAGGGGGGGATATTTTTGCCCTCCCCGGGCTCTGGAGGCTTTCCTCGAGCCCCTGGGACAGCGGAAAGGGTCTCCACAGGCTCCGGAGGCCCTCTGGAGACCCGAAACAGGCCCGTTTCTGCCCTTCCTGGACTTCCAGTAGGTCTGTTTTTTGCTCTCTCCAAGCCTCTGTGCGCACCTTGCACTTACCTGCATCCAAAACGGGCCATGTGGGGGACTCCTGGGCAGGGAGGGGTGGGGTGGGTGGGGCCAGCCAGGAGTGGGATTTGGGGGTTCTCTGAACTGCACAGAACCTTAGCTAGAGGTTCTCCCGAACCCCTGCAACCCCCCCACGCCCACAGCAGCCCATTCCTACATCCAGGCTGACTCCTTGCACAAGCAGGGAAGTCTATATCATTTCAGACAAATGGTTGTCCAGTCTTTTCTTGAAAACGTCCAGTATTGGAGCAGCCACATCTCCTGGAGGCAAGTCATTTCATTGACCCTATATCATTTCAGACAGGAAGGAAGGAAGGAAGGAAGGAAGGAAGGAAGGAAGGAAGGAAGGAAGGAAGGAAGGAAGGAAGGAAGGAAGGAAGGAAGGAAAGAAAATCTAAGGCTTGGAAGAGAGCTCGGAGGTCTTCGAGTCCAACAAGAAGCTATGGATGGAAACTAATCAAGGAGAGACTCAACTTAGAATTAAGGAGGAATTTCCTGATGGTGAGAACCAGTGGAATGACTTTCCTCCAGAAGTTATGGGTGCTCCGCCACTGGAGGTTTTCAAGAAGAGATTGAACCGCTATTTGTTCAGAATGATTGAACAGCCAAGCAGGAGACTCTACACATTTCAGACAAATGGCTGTCCAGTCTCTTCTTGAAAACTTCCAGTATTGGGGCAACCACACTTTCCAGAGGCAATCCGTCCCACTAATTTTGCAAAACCAAAGCGCACTTCTTGCATTGTTTTCATGCGGGGAGGCATTTTTAATCAATTTCTCCTTCCTACATCTCCATCATCATTCTCCTCCTCCTCTTGCTCCTCCTCACTACCACCACCACCATCATCTCCTCTAACTGTTCTGCAAAAGTCACAGAATTGCACTTATTTTCTATACGATATTCATTCTATGAATTTGAGAAGCATAATTATGTTTCTGTGCATCGGTCCAAAGACGCGCGCTTCAGCGCGGCGGCATTCAAGTGTGGCCTGCTCTAATTTCTCCCGTGTCGCTAATGAAACTTTTCCAAGGTTGAGACGGAGGAAAAAGAAGCAAAAACCAAGGGATGGGGGGGGGGAACAACAATAACAACAATTATTTTTGTCTTCCCCCCCATCTGTTTGAGAGAGGCAACAGTTGAAAGTAAAGTGCAAAAGAGACTTCAGGAACATCAATCGTTTTGTTCGGTTAGTAAGCGGCAAGGAATTTTTTTCTCTTCGGATATGTTTGAATCACGCACTTGGCGAGGCATCTTCGGTCTGTGGCTAAGAGGGGCTGGACCCACGCAGATCAAATGAGCCCTTTGGTCCCCGTCCCCCCCTCAGGGCAGTTGAAAAATGTCTTCTGATCGAGACAGATGGAGGCGAAGGTTTTTGAGGATTCTGCTCACGCGCCAGGTGTGCCTTGCAGGGTGGCGGGCAGCGAAGACGGGATCGTTTCGCTGAGTGAAAGGTGAGGTGCTATCCCTGCCCGCGCCTTGTCCAAACAAGCAGGAGACGAGAACAAACAAGAGAAGGACGAGGGCATCTGTGGCGCAGGCTGTCATTTCCATCAACCTGCGCGATGCCTCCGCTGGCTGGGAGCGTCGCTTTGATTTAATCCGAAGGCTTTTATTTCCCTCCGTTTTTCAGATTGCCCTCCGCGAAGCTTTCCTATCTCCTCTTCGTTATTAAAGGAGGCAGGGATTCGGCAAAGCTGCTTGTTGAAGGTCAGTGGATTGGAGGGTTGGAGTTTCCCCTGGGATGAGACACCATCAGGAAACCCAACGGCTGGGAGTTGGAAAAGCAACCCAAGAAAAAAAACGATAGCAATAACACTCAGGCTTATACTGGCCAAGGAGAGATTGGAAAACCAGCCAATAGATTTCTGAGATGGGGTGTTTTGTTTTGTTTTCAGATTCTTACAGTACTTTGCTGTCATTCCTGAGTGGCCTTTTTTCAATTCAGGTAGTCCTTGACTTACGACCATTTGCTTAGGGACTGTTCAAAGTCACAATAGCACGGAAAAAGCTGACTTCTAGCAATAGCACTTAGACTTGCATACCACTTCACAGTGCTTTTACAGCCCTCTCTAAGCGGTTTACAGGGTCAGCCTATTGCCCCCAACCATCTGAGTCCTCATTTTACCCACCTCGGAAGAATGGAAGACTGAGTCAACCTTGAGATGGTCAGGGTTGAACTGCTGGCAGTCGGCAGAGGTAGCCTGCAATGCTGCATTCTAACCACTGCATCACCATGGCAGGGAGGGAGGGAGGAGGGAGGAGGAGGAGGAGGAAGGAAGGAAGGAAGGAAGAAAGGAAGGAAGGAAGGAAGGAAGGAAGGAAGGAAGGAAGGAAGGAAGGAAGGAAGGAAGGAAGGAAGGAAGGAAGAGCACTTAAACATATATACTGCTTCACAGTGCTTTACAGCCCTCTCTAAGTGGTTTACAGAGTCAGCCAATTGCCCCCAACCATCTGGGTCTTCATTTTACTGATCTCAGAAGGATGGAAGGCTGAGTCAATCTTGAGCCAGTGAGGATCGAACTGCTGGCAGTCGGCAGAGTTAGCCTGCAGTACCGCAGCCTAACCACAGTACCGCAGCCTAACCACGGCTCTGGCAACAGTGGCAGGTCACTTCCAAATTTTTGCAAGAAAAGTAGATGGATGCAAGCATCTGAATTTGCAGTGGTTGTAAGTGTGAAAAATGGCCATAAGAGCCATGGAGCCGCAGTGGTTAGAATGCAAAATTGCAGGCATACTCTGCAGACTGCCAGCAGTTCGATCCTCAGCAGCTCAAAGTTGACTCAGTCTTCATCCTTCCGAGGTCAGTAAAATGAGGACCCAGATTGTTGGGGGCAATTGGCTGACTCTGTAAACCACTTAGAGAGGGCTGTAAAGCACTGTTAAGCAGTATATATGTTTAAGTGCTCTTCCTTCCTTCCTTCCTTCCTTCCTTCCTTCCTTCCTTCCTTCCTTCCTTCCTTCCTTCCTTCCTTCCTTCCTTCCTTCCGCAGTGATTAGAATGCAGGATTGCAGGATGACTCTGCCCACTGCCCGGAGTTTGATCCTGACCGGCTCAAGGTTGACTCAGCCTTCCATCCTTCTGAGGTGGATAAAATGAGGACCCAAATTGTTGGGGGGCAAGAGGCTGACCCTGTAAACCGCTTAGAGAGGGCTGTAAAAGCACTGTGAAGCGGTATGCAAGTCTAAGTGCTACTGCTATTGCTAGAAGTCAGCTTTTTCCGTGCTATTGTGACTTTGAACAGTCCCTAAGCAAATGGTCGTAAGTCAAGGACTACCTGAATTGAAAAAAGGCCACTCAGGAATGACAGCAAAGTACTGTAAGAATCTGGGGAAAAAACAAAACACCCCATCTCAGAAATCTATTGGCTGGTTTTCCAATCTCCCCTTGGTCAGTATAAGCCTGAATGCTATTGCTATCGTTTTTTTTCTTGGGTTGCTTTTCCAACTCCCAGCCGTTGGGTTTCCTGATGGTGTCTCATCCCAGGGGAAACTCCAACCCTCCAATCCACTGACCTTCAACAAGCAGCTTTGCCGAATCCCTGCCTCCTTTAATAACGAAGAGGAGATAGAAAAGCTTCGCGGAGGGCAATCTGAAAAACGGAGGGAAATAAAAGCCTTCGGATTAAATCAAAGCGACGCTTCCAGCCAGCGGAGGCATCGCGCAGGTTGATGGAAATGACAGCCTGCGCCACGGATGCCCTCGTCCTTCTCTTGTTTGTTCTCGTCTCCTGCTTGTTTGGACAAGGCGCGGGCAGGGATAGCACCTCACCTTTCACTCAGCGAAACGATCCCGTCTTCGCTGCCCGCCACCCTGCAAGGCACACCTGGCGCGTGAGCAGAATCCTCAAAAACCTTCGCCTCCATCTGTCTCGGCCAGAAGACATTTTTCAACTGCCCTGGGGGGGACGGGGACCAAAGGGCTCATTTGATCTGCGTGGCTCCAGCCCCTCTTTGCCACAGACCGAAGATGCCTCGCCAAGTGCGTGATTCAAACATATCCAAAGAGAAAGAAGCTCCTTGCTGCTTATCAACCGAACAACTGGGCCCAAAATTCTCTTTTGCATGTGAGCAGAATTCTTCAATTTTCCACTTGGCCTGTACCAGTGGTGGAATTTAATTTTTTTTTTTTTACTACCGGTTCTGTGGGCGTGGCTTGGTGGGCATGGGGTGGTGTGGTTTGGTGTGGCTTGGTGGGCGTGGCAGGGAAAGGATAATGCAAATTCCCCATTCCCACCCCATTCCAGGGGAAGGATACTGCAAAATCTCCATTCCCGCCCCACTCCTGGGGGAAGAATATTGCAAAATCTCCATTCCCACCCCACTCTGGGGCCGGCCAGAGGTGGTTTTTGCCGGTTCTCCGAACTACTCAAAATTTCTGCTACCGGTTCTCCAGAACCTGTCAGAACTTGCTGAATGGCACCCCTGGGCCTGTACCCATCGACCCAGTGAGTTATGGGGTTTGGAGTCCGAGAACATCTGAGGGCTCCATAACTTGGTTTTCCTGCTGCAGAGAAGTTGAAAATCAGAAGCTGGCTGACCTCTGGGGTCATCACGGTTAATGTCTCCCCAGGCGTTTCGAATCCCATCTCTTGCCATTCATTACCGAACCACCGGCAAGGCCCAGGGCATGCTGTGTTACAGTTTAAATCCTGTTAGCTCCACAGTGAGTCTAATTATATTTTCAAATATTTATTCATCATTCTGCCCGGCAGGAGATCTCTAGGCAGGGACCAAGAGGAGCATCCGAAGATGCTCAGAGGACGGGAAGAAGGAAACCTAGGTTGAACATTAAGTCTTCTTCTGTCTCCCAGCCCCCCCCCCCCATTCCTAGGTCCAAGTCCGATGCAGAGGAAGTTCAGACAAAGGGGTCTTCATGATCAGGTCAAAAAAGGATGCGTGGGATTGGGTTGAAAATGGAAGTTCTGTGCTTCTCTCACGTCCGTCCGTCCATCCACCCATACCCATCTGTCCGCCTGCCTGTCTGTCTGTCTGCTTATCTATCTATCTATCTATCTATCTATCTATCTATCTATCTATCTATCTATCTATCTCTCTATCCATCCATCCATCCACTCACATCTGTCTGTCTGTCTGTCTGTCTGTCTGTCTGTCTATTTATCTATCTATCTATCCATCCATATCTATCTATCCATCCATATCTATCTATCTATCTATCTATCTATCTATCTATCTATCTATCTATCTATCTATCTATCCATCCACCCACCCACCCACATCTGTCTGTCTGTCTGTCTGTCCATCCATCTACCCACCTGCCCACCCACCCACCCACCCACCTACTCTATCTATCTATCTATCTATCTATCTATCTATCCATCCATCCACCCACCCACCTATCCATCCATCATCCATCCATCCATCCATCCATCCATCCATCTACCCACCCTATCTATCTATCTATCTATCTATCTATCCATCCATCCATCCATCCATCCATCCATCTCCCCACATCTATCTATCTATCTATCTATCTATCTATCTATCTATCTATCTATCTATCTATCTATCTATCCATCCATCCATCTCCCCACATCTATCTATCTATCTATCTATCTATCTATCTATCTATCTATCTATCTATCTATCCATCCATCCATCCATCCATCTCCCCACATCTATCTATCTATCTATCTATCTATCTATCTATCTATCTATCTATCTATCTATCTATCTATCTAACTATCTATCCACCCACCCACCTATCCATCCATCATCCATCCATCCATCCATCCATCCACCCACCCCTATCTATCCATCCATCCCCCACATCTATTTATTCATCCATCCATCCATCCATCCATCCATCCATATCTGTCTGCCTACACCATACATACAGATAGTCCTTGACTTACAATCACAACGAAAGCCCAAATTTCAGTTGCTAAGTGAGACATTGTGTTAAGTGACTTTTGCCAAGGCTGTTAAGTGAATCGCTGCAGTTGTTAAGTTCGCAAGACGGTGGTTAAGGGAACGTGGCTCCCCCATGGACTTGGCATGTCAGAAAGTCACCAAAGAGGGTCACGCGACCGCCACCCCCCACCCCCCGAGACACTGCAACCGTCATAAGTCTGAACCAACTGCCAAGCATCTGAATTTCTGATCGTGTGGCCTTGGGTGATGCTACAACGGTCATAAGGGTGAAAAAACGGTCGTAAGTCACTTTTTTCAGTGCCATTGTAACTTTGAACGGGGACTAAATGAATTGTTGTAAGTCGAGGACCAGATCCATATCTGTAGCACAGACAGATGGAAAGAGGTGAAAGAGGAAATGTTTTCTTCGGAGTTCTGCAGCCCGGTTAGGTTCTCTCACTTCTGCTAAGTCCCACAGGAAGAGACCAAGTGAGACCTAGTCTTGGAATGAAGGATCAAGTGATGAAGAGATGTCGAGAGTCTAGAAAAAGTTGTGCAGACTCTAGAAAGAGTGCAGAAAAGAGCAACCAAGAGGATTAGGGGACTGGAGGCTAAAACATAGGAAGAACCGTTGCAGGAACTGGGTATGTCTAGTTTAATGAAAAGAAGGACTAGGGGAGACATGATAGCAGTCTTCCAATATCTCAGGGGTTGCCACAAAGAAGAGGGAGTCGGGCTGTTCTCCAAAGCACCTGAAGGCAGGACAAGAAGCAGTGGGTGGAAACTAATCAAGAATAGAAGCAACTTAGAACTAAGGAAAAAATTCTTGACAGTGAGAACAATTAACCAGTGGAACAACTTGCCTCCAGAAGTTGTGAATGCTCCAACACTGGAAGCTTTTAAGAAGAGGTTGGATAACCATTTGTCTGAAGTGGTGTAGTGTTTCCTGCCTAAGCAGGGGGTTGGACTAGAAGACCTCCAAGGTCCCTTCCAACTCTGTCTATTCTATTCTATTCTATTCTATTCTATTCTATTCTATTCTATTCTATTCTATTCTATTCTACATTCTACTCCTCATTATTCTATTCTATTCTATTCTATTCCATTCCATTCCATTCCATTCCATTCCATTCCATTCCATTCCTTATTCCATTCCATTCCATTCCATTCTCTTCTATTTTATTCTATTCTATTCTATTCTATTCTATTCTATTCTATTCTATTCTATTCTATTCTATTCTATTCTATTCTATTCTATTCTATTCCATTCCATTCTATTCCATTCCTTATTCCATTCCATTCCTTATTCTATTCTATTCTATTCTATTCTATTCTATTCTATTCTATTCTATTCTATTCTATTCTATTCTATTCTATTCTATTCTATTCTATTCTATTCTATTCTAATCTAGATGCAGACTTGACAGAACTAAGTCCCCAAGGCAGCTCCATCACTCTCAACCTCACCCACCTCTGTCGTCTTGCATCCATTTAGAGAGCTCCAAGATCCACCTAAAAAGACGCTTGGCATCAAACCCCTAGAGACCTGGATGGAAACGTACTTCTCCTTCAATTCAAAAGCCATCGATTTTCCATCCAACGGAAAGAATGCCCAGTAACACAAGCCAGAATCTCATGAGGTTGTTGTTGTTGTTTTTTAAATCTACAAAACCTGTCTAGACTCGGATATAACGAAGTGGCCTGGAAAAACAGCTTGACTCTTAAAAAAATAAAATACTTAAACCGAAACCAAACCTCTTGACCTACGAGCTTCCGCAGCTCATTTTCTTTTCTTTTTTTCTTTTTCTTTTCTTTTTTTTATTGAAAAAGTTTTAAAAAACAAAAACATTTCCCCCCTTCCAGTGGAGCTGGAAGTAGGAGGAATCATTTCGCAGGGCTGAGCTCGAAAGCCCTTCTCTGCTCCGTTAGCCCTTCGACAAGCTTTGATAGCTTTTCTCCCATGCTGGGCGAACCGAGCGCTGGTGCATAGATGTGCAAGATTTAATCCGTGCAGGCGTGCTTTTACAGACGGAGAACGAAGACTAAGAGAGAATGCAGGCAAAACGCTCGGCTCTCGGCTCCCCACTGTTTGTACGTTGGTAATAACATCTCCTTAGAAGTTGCCCATTGGCAGAAGGGAATAAATATTTATGGCCCTTCACTTTTCACTTAACCGAGAGTGACTAGCCTTCTTTTGTTAACCTTGCTTGTTCTGGCAGCTGTTCCTTGCAAAGGTAATCAGGACAGCAATCTGTCCTGGAGGACGAGAGCAAAATCAAAATTTGCAATCTCTCTAACCCTAGGTTTTTTTCATCTAATCAGCGGTAGAAACCCAGGCACGCAAGCAACATGACGCCCAACATTTGCTACCGGGTCGAAAGAAGATCAGCTATTTGGCTCAGAGGCTTCTGATTCAGAACAGAGCTGGAAGGGACCTTGGAGGTCTTCTAGTCCAACCCCCGCCTCAAGCAGGAGACACTACATCAGGGATGGCGGACCTTTGAGGCACCGAGTGCCCAAACTGGAACGCACGTGGATGTGCATGAGCCGGAGCGTGCGCACACCTGTTTTTTGGCTGTTTTGGGTTGTTTTTTGGGCATTTTTCAGGCCATTTTCCAGGCTGGTTTTGGCCATTTTTTGGGCCATTTTCCGGCACTCCGACACCCTTGAAGATCTGTTGTACATAATAAACTCCTCCTAAAACTAAAACCTTACGGCATTTCAGGACCCCTCCACAATTGGATAACAGCTTTCCTGTCAAACAGACAACAAGTGGTCAAAATTGGCAATGCTCTATCAAATTCTGTTCCTGTCAAAAGTGGCGTTCCACAAGGCAGCGTTCTTGGACCAACACTCTTCATATTATACACTAATGATCTCTGTGACCATATTACAAGTGATTGTGTTCTTTTTGCTGACGATGTCAAACTATTTAACACCACCAACAATACAGCTATCCTCCAAAAAGACCTTGACTTTTTATCTGAATGGTCTAAAACTTGGCAACTCCAAATGTCAAGCAGCATTTGCTCAGTCTTACATATTGGAAAAAAGAACCTAAACACTAAGTACAAGCTTGATGGACATTACCTTACAGATGACCCCCACCCTGTTAAAGACCTTGGAGTTTTCATATCCAATGATCTAAGTGCCAAAGCCCACGCAACTACATCGCAAAAAAGGCTTTAAGAGTTGTAAACCTAATCTTACGACGCTTCTTCTCCAAAAACACTACACTACTAAGCAGAGCATATAAAACATTTGCTAGACCAATTCTTGAATACAGCTCGACTGTCTGGAACCCTCACCACATTTCAGACATCAATACAATTGAACGTGTCCAGAAATATTTTACAAGGAGAGTTCTCCACTCCTCTGAATACAACAAAATACCTCATGCCACCAGACTTGAAATCTTGAATTTAGAAAACTTAGAACTCCGCAGCCTTCGACAGGACCTGTGCTTAACTTATAGAATCATCTATTGCAATGTCCTTCCTGTTGAAGACTACTTCAGCTTCAATCATAACAATACACGAGCACACAATAGATTTAAACTCAATGTTAACCGTTTCAATCTTGATTGCAGAAAATATGACTTCAGAAACAGAGTTGTTAATGCTTGGAACACATTACCTGACTCTGTGGTCTCTTCCCAAAATCCCCAAAGCTTCAACCAAAAACTGTCTACCTGTTGTGTCTTGCCCGCTCTCATCGCAGCCGGGGCCTTCTTATCTGCTTCCGAACGCTGAGGAATGTCCTAGTATGCCTCCTGGCCCCAGCCCTGGCTCCATGCCCAGACAGGAGGAAGCACCTCCCGGCCCCAGCCCTGGCTCCATGCCCAGGCAAACGGAGCAACTAGACCCCTCCCCCTCCCCCACAGCATGTGAGCCTGAGGGAGGTCAATTACCAACAGCTGCCAACTGGAGTGACCCTCGCTTCAGAAGAATTGATAGGTGGCGGCGTCAGAAGGAAGGGAGGGGCAGGCCTGGATAAGTGCTGAGTCATGGAGCCACACCCCATGGCCTATATAAAGGATCTGCTTTCTGGCATTCTCTGAGTCAGGCAAAGTCTAAACATATCTTGCTGAAGTCACTTTCTGGTCTCCTGCCTGCCCTGAGGACTTTGCTAGGACTTTGGCAGAGCTGCAGAGGCAAGCCTGATTCGGATTTCCCTGACCCGGCCGTCAGCGGAGGAGTGGGACACGACACTACCATTGACCTCACCCCATTCCTAAGAGGTCTGTAAGGGGCGTGCATAAGAGCACAAAACGTGCCTACCATTCCTGTCCTATTGATTCCTTTCATTATATCCAATTAATATAGTTATTACATACTTATGCTCATTTACATGCTTATAGATTATATAGTTATTTTCATGCTTATGCTTATATATACTGCTGTGACAAAATAAAATAAATAAAAAAATAAAATAAAATCATTTGGCCAGCACGCAGGTACGTGTTGGAAACCAAAAGAGCAGCTGGCGATGGCGCATGTGCCCACAGAGTGTGTGTCATAGGTTCGCCATTGTGGCACTATATCATTTTATTTTATTTTATTTTTGTTTACATTTATATCCCGCCCTTCTCCGAAGACTCAGGGCGGCTTACAGTGTATAAGGCAATAGTCTCATTCTATTTGTATATTTTTACAAAATCAACTTATTGCCCCCAACAATCTGGGTCCTCATTTTACCTACCTTATAAAGGATGGAAGGCTGAGTCAACCTTGGGCCGAGCTTGAACCTGCAGTAATTGCAGGCTGCTGTGTTCTAATAACAGGCTTCTTTACAGCCTGAGCTATCACGGCCCCAGATTTCAGATAGGTGGCTGTCCAGTCTCTTCTTAAAAACCACCAGTGATGGAAGGCGATGTCTGAAAGCAAGCTTTTTCCACCGGTTGATTGTCCTCACTGTTAGGAAGTTCCTCGTCAATTCCAAGTTGCTTCTCTTCTTGATTACCTTCCACCCGTTGCTTCTTGTCCTGCCTTCTGGTGCTTTGACTCCCTCTTCTTTGGGGCAGCCCCCTCAAATACTGGAATATTTGCCACCCCTTAGTCCTTCTCTTCCTTAGACTACACAAACCCAAATCCTGAAGCCCGTTCTTCGTATGTTTTTGTCTCCAGGCCTTTAATCATCTTAGTTGCTCTTCTCTGCACTTTTTCCAAAGTCTCAACATCTACCAACCTGCCTTCCATTGAGGACCTTGTATACTGCACGAATCAAGAAGAGGGCCATGAAAATATTTACAGATCCCTCGCATTCAGGACATAAACTGTTTCAACTCCTACCCTCAAAACGACGCTATAGAGCACTGCACACCAGAACAACTAGACACAAGGACAGTTTTTTCCCGAAGGCCATCACTCTGCTAAACAAATAATTCCCTCAACACTGTCAAACTATTTACTAAATCTGCCCTACTATTAATCTTCTCATCGTTCCCATCACCCATCTCCTCCCACTTATGACTGTATGACTGTAACTTTGTTGCTGGCAATCCTTATGATTTATATTGATATATTGACCATCATTTGTGTTGTAAATGTTGTACCTTGATGAATGTATCTTTTCTTTTATGTACATTGAGAGCATATGCACCAAAGACAAATTCCTTGTGTGTCCAATCACACTTGGTCAATAAAAAATTCTATTCTATTCTATTCTATTCTATTCTATTCTATTCTATTCTATTCTATTCTTTTTTTTTTGCAACGTGGTGAACCAAAACTGAATGCAGTATTCCAAGGGTGGCCTTACTAAGGGTTTTATAAAGCGGTACTAATATTCCATGGGATTTCGATTCTGTGCCTCTGTTTATCCAACCGAGGATTGTATTAGCTTTTTTGGCTGCTGCCACACACTGCTGGCTCACGTTTAACTCATTGTCCATTACGACTCCAAAGTCCCCCTCACAGCTACTGTTTTTGAGCCAGGTTCCACCTAATCTGTACTTTGTACCTTTGGTTTTTTTCCTGCCTAAGTGTAAAATATCACTTTTCTCCAGATTAAATTTCATGTCGTTGGATAGTCAGGCCTGGAAACCATACTAGGCTGTAGGTTTCCAGACGCTGCCACATTTCTCCCCTGAGGGGAAGAAGGAGGGGGGGGTGATGGGTATGGTTACATTCTTCAAGCGGTCAAGGTCGGATTGTGTTTGCATCTGCAGAAAGAGTGGCAAGAAGAGGTTTCGAATAAAGTGGAAGAACGCTGGACCATGTGACCGGCAAAGGGGTTATGGGGGGGTGGGACTCTTGGGGTTTGTATAACTGAGAAAAGAATCCGCAAGTTTCAGTTTTGAATTTTTTTTTTTTAATTTGCATTTATATCCTGCCCTTCTCCGAAGACTCAGGGCGGCTTACACTATGTCAAGCAATAGTCTTCATCCATTTGTATATTATATACAAAGTCAACTTATTGCCCCCAACAATCTGGGTCCTCATTTTATCTACCTTATAAAGGATGGAAGGCTGAGTCAACCTTGGGCCTGGTGGGACTCGAACCTGCAGTAGTTGCAAGCAGCTGCTGTTAATAACAGACTGACTTAGCAGTCTGAGCCACCAGAGGCCCTATGAATTTCACTCATCGTGTGCCAGTTTCCTTATGCTAGTAAAGAACTTTGAAAGACAATGGCTTCAGAGTTTCTTTTTTTTTTAATGCAAAAGAGGGTTTTCTGGAACCTTGAGACCTGTTAGATCTGCACCTACCCGGCTTCTTGAACCTCCATTTGATTTCATTCAGACCTTTTTGCGTCAAGCTTCGGGACGCCCAGCTATCTCATTATTAGCAATTTTTACATGGAGTCCTCTGGATAGATTGCTTTGTGGACAGGCTGCCAATTGGCTCCTGAAAAAGCCACTAATGAAGAGCTGTGTGTTAAGTGTAACCTTTCCCCCGGGCCCTTAATTCTCAAGTTCGCTGTCTGTCACTCAAACCCGCCACCGTGGCAAAGCCCAAAACAATCGATGGCCCAGATGCGTGCAGTTTAATTCCACCTTCGTCCCTAAAGAAGGTACCAAGGGACATGGACCTCCAACGTGCCAAGATAAGCCTTTTGAGCATTCGCCCAGCCTCGGGAGGTGCGCTTAAAAGCTACACAAACTGTGCTTCTCGCTGCCAATTGCAGCATTAGCTCCTGGGCTTGACAAGACAGAAGATTAATATGGTGGAAGACTTGGCTGCAAGTGGTTGCTCGCCAAGGAAGCCTCCCTGCGATTTGAGAATGGAAAGGAGAAAGGGACAGCTATGCTTCCTAGGGTGGCAGGAAGAGAGAGAGAGTGGCCAAGTTTTTAACCAGAGCCCGGATGCTTTTGACAGTTGCTAATTTTACCTTGACAGTTTTCCATGACTCAACAAGACCCAGAATTGACGTCAAAGAGGCCAGGCCTGGCAGCGTAGGGCCACCGTCTCCGCCATCTGGATTTAGAACTGCAGCAAATGTGATGCTAGCTGTTCCTTCATCCCAGCGGAGCATGTCCTGACCCAGCTCCCCGAACACGACAAACCCTCTGACGCGAATTCCTTCATTAGGAATGCCGGTAGCCCCAGCAAAAAGTTTATCTGGCAGGCTAACAAGTCTATCCGGCAAGGAAATGAATAGGTTGTCTGCCACATCTATTCATCTCTGCCCCCTGCCTTTTATCACTAGAGCTAGGGTCAGTCTTTGCTAGCAGTGGTGGCTCTTCCGTCCCGAGGACCGGCCCATAGATTTCTACTGCTCTCCTCTCCTCTGCCGTCTGCGCATCTGTGTGTCAGGCACTGAACCCAGCTGTTCCTCCTCTTCCTCATCAGTCACTCCAGACCTGGGGGCTGTTGACTCTCCATCTGAGGGCTGACAGACGGCCCAGACTCCGCCTCTGTCTCTCTCTCTGCCAGCTCCATTCCCTCTTCCCCCTCGGAGCTCCTCTGTTGCCCTGATGTTGACCCTGACTCCCACGCCTCTTCCTCCTCCTCTGATTTGGCTGTTGGAGGGGCCAGCGGCCGACAGGCCACAACAGAGCCTTGCTCTGCTCCTGGGCTCTCCCAAATTGGAATGGGAAAACTTGCCACAGCCAACTCACTGCGCCAACAAAGCCAACTCGCCGTGGGACAATTGAACAATTCAATGTGATTATTCAAAATAACCTTAAAAAAAAATATTGTAATGTTTGTCATTTGCATTTAATTCTGTTCCTGCTTTTGCGTTCTTTCTTTAACGATTCTATTACACCATTTCTCCGATATTAGTATCGCTCTTGGCCCACGGCCAATTGTCCTTGGGTTGCGAGTTGGCCATGGGTTGTGGCGAGTTGGCTATGGTGAGTTGGCCGTGGCGAATTGTCCTAGACCCCTCCCGGATCTGATGGGCTCTTGTTGGCTTTTGACAATGCAATTCTTGACATGCAGCCCATTCTCAAAGAGCAGTCACGAAGAAGACCTTACACCCTGTGGTGAAATTCAATTTTTTTTTTACTACCGGTTCTCTGGGTGTGGCTTGATGGGTGTGGTGTAGCTTGGTGGGCGTGGCAGGGGAAGGATACTGCCGAATCTCCGTTACTCACTTGACAACTGCAGGGATTCACAGCTATGGCGAAAAAGGTCATAGAATGGGGGCAAAACTCACTTAACAACTCTCTCACTTAGCAACATAAATTTTGGGCTCAGTTGTGGCCGTAAGTCAAGGACTACTTGTATTTATGTTGTAGACAGACAGACAGATATGGAAGAGATAGAAGATAGATAGATAGATGATAGATAGATAGATAGATAGATAGATAGATAGATATAGGGGAAGAAACAATAGGACAGGAACGGTAGGCACATTTGTGCTCTTATGCATGCCCCTTAGAGTCCTCTTAGGAATGTGGTGAGGTCAACAGTGGATAGATTTTTAATAAAACTTTTGGGGTTATGAGAAGAGACCACAAAGTCAGGTAATGCATTCCAAGAATAGATAATTCTGTTACCGAAATCGTGTTTTCTGCAATCTAAACTGGTGCGGTTGACATTAAGTTTAAATATCGATAGATGATAGATAGATGAGAAAGATAGATAGACAAACAGACAGAAAGGACAATAAAGATAAAGAGGTGGCGTGGATAGATAGCTGAGAGATATAGAGATAGATGGCTGGTTGGCTGGCTGGATAGACAGATGGATGGATGGATAGATAGATAGATAGATAGATAGATAGATAGATAGATAGATAGATAGATAGATAGATAGATAGATAGATAGATAGATAGATAGCTGAGATGGATGGATGATAGATAGATAGATAGATAGATAGATAGATAGATAGATAGATAGATAGATAGATAGATAGATAGATAGATAGATAGATAGATAGATAGCTGAGATGGATGGATGATAGATAGATAGATAGATAGATAGATAGATAGATAGATAGATAGATAGATAGATAGATAGATAGATAGATAGATAGATAGATAGATAGATAGATAGATAGATAGATAGATAGATAGATAGATGAGATGGATGGATGATAGATAGATAGATAGATAGATAGATAGATAGATAGATAGATAGATAGATAGATAGATAGATAGATAGATAGATAGATGATAGATGAATGATGGATGGATAGATAGATGATAGATAGATAGATAGATGATAATGATAGATAGATAGATAGATAGATAGATAGATAGATAGATAGATAGATAGATAGATAGATAGATAGATAGATAGATATGAGAGAGAGAGAGAAAGCGGGAGGGAGAGAGAGAGAGAGAGAGAGAGATGTTAATGCTATGCTTTTGCTCCTTCCATTATTCTAATATACTGTAGGTATGAATGGGTGGTGGCTCTATAAAAGCTATAAAAAGTTGCAGCATCCAAGGGGGATGATCCTTGCTCTCTAGTCTAGACCCCCCAGCTGATCTTCAGATCTCCATCCACCAATATGCTTCTCTCTGATTGCCGAACAAAATCAGCTTCCTCTCTCGGCTTTGGCTCCCACTTTTTGCTGCCTGTCAAAATTGATTCTCATTGGCTTTCGTCTCAATGTCACTGGCCTTCGGTAGTTAGTAACGTTTCCAAAGGGAGTATTGATTCGTTCAAAACCAGCTGATTGCTGGCAAAGCTGAAGCTCAGGAGCACGGGGGCGGGGGGGGGGGGCGGGGGAGGCAGACAAAACAAGCAAGGGGTTTCTGCAGGGAGGAGGAGGACTGTGGGGTCCTTAGTGCTCTCTGAGCTTGGTTGTTGTTTTTTTGCAGATGTTTCATGACCCAACTAAGTAATGTCATCAGATCTAGAAGGGAGTTGGGTTTGTAGGGAGGAGGAGGAGGAGGAGGAGGAGGAGGAGGAGGAGGAGGACTGCAGGGACCTTGGTGCTCTCTGATCTTTCTTGTTTCCTAGCAGACATTTCATGACCCAACTAAATAATGTCATCAGTGTTAGAAGGGAGTTGGGTTTGCAGGGAGGAGGAGGAGGAGCGGTTATTGTGGATCCTTAGTGTTCCCTGAACTTGATTGTTTTCTCGCAGATGTTTCATGTCCCAACTAGGTTAACTAGGATGGAGGGATGGAGGGAGGGATATGAGAGAAGGGAGGGGGAGAGGAAGAAAGGACGAGGGAGGAAGGAAGGAAGCTGAGAGAAGGGAGACAGGGAGGGAAGGAAGGAGGAAAGAAGGAGGGAGGGAGGGAGGGAGAAAAAAAGGAAAGGAAGAAAGGGTGAGGAAGCATTGAAGGAAGTAGGGAAGGAAAGAAGGAAGGAAGGAAGGGAGGAAGGAAGGAAGGAAGGAAGGAAGGAAGGAAGGAAGGAAGGAAGGAGAAAGAGAAATGAGAGGACAGGTGGGAAGGAGGAAGGAGGAGGGAGGAAATGAGAGAAGGCAGGAGTGGGAGAGGAAGGGAGGAGGAGGGAGGAAGGAGAGAGGAGAGGGGAGGAGGAAGGAGGAAAAAGGAGGAGGAGGAGAAAAAGGAAGAAGGATGAGGAAGCATTGAAGGAAGGAAGGAAG